>NW_026691750.1:917756-1223675 GCF_020826845.1 Diceros bicornis minor
CACAGATTCCCAATTCGGGCATTCAGAACATATAGCACGTTGCTGTAAGCAAGCACATTCTCATTCAAAGTTGCAAGTTACTATGTAGGAACAAGTTTGTATAGGTATTTCAAAGATGCCCAGAACTGAGCTAAACGTGGTATGATTCCAACTCCTAGAAATAACTTCATGCCCCATCTCCCTTACTTCCAGCTAGTAAGGATCACATAATTCCTAACAAAGTTTTAACACAGATTCCCAATTCGGGCATTCAGAACATATAGCACGTTGCTGTAAGCAAGCACATTCTCATTCAAAGTTGCAAGTTACTATGTAGGAACAAGTTTGTATAGGTATTTCAAAGATGCCCAGAAATGAGCTAAACTTGCTATGTCTCCAACTCCTAGAAATAACTTCATGTCCCATCTCCCTTACTTCCAGCTAGTAAGGATCACATAATTCCTAGCAATGTTGTGACACAGATTCCCAATTCGGGCATTCAGAACATATAGCACGTTGCTGTAAGCAAGCACATTCTCATTCAAAGTTGCAAGTTACTATGTAGGATCAAGTTTGTATAGGTATTTCAAAGATGCCCAGAACTGAGCTAAACTTGGTATGTCTTCAACTCCTAGAAATAACTTCATGCCCCATCTCCCTTACTTCCAGCTAGTAAGGATCACATAATTCCTAACAAAGAATTGACACAGATTCCCAATTCGGGCATTCAGAACATATAGCACGTTGCTGTAAGCAAGCACATTCTCATTCAAAGTTGCAAGTTACTATGTAGGAACAAGTTTGTATAGGTATTTCAAAGATGCCCAGAACTGTGCTAAACTTGGCATGTGTCCAACTCCTAGAAATAACTTAATGCCCCAACTCCCTTACTTCCAGCTAGTAAGGATCACATAATTCCTAACAAAATTTTGACACAGATTCCCAATTCGGGCATTCAGAACACATAGCACGTTGCTGTAAGCAAGCACATTCTCATTCAAAGTTGCAAGTTACTATGTAGGAACAAGTTTGTATAGGTATTTCAAAGATGCCCAGAACTGAGCTAAACTTGGTATGTCTCCAACTCCTAGAAATAACTTCATGCCCCATCTCCCTTACTTCCAGCTAGTAAGGATCACATAATTACTAACAAAGTTTTGACACAGATTCCCAATTCGGGCATTCAGAACATATAGCACGTTGCTGTAAGCAAGCACATTCTCATTCAAAGTTGCAAGTTACTATGTAGGAACAATTTTGTATAGGTATTTCAAAGATGCCCAGAAGTGAGCTAAACTTGGTATGTCTCCAACTCATAGAAATAACTTCATGCCCCATCTCCCTTACTTCCAGCTAGTAAGGATCACATAATTCCTAACAAAGTTTTGACACAGATTCCCAATTCGGGCATTCAGAACATATAGCACGTTGCTGTAAGCAAGCACATTCTCATTCAAAGTTGCAAGTTACTATGTAGGAACAAGTTTGTATAGGTATTTCAAAGATGCCCAGAACTGTGCTAAACTTGGTATGTGTCCAACTCCTAGAAAAAACTTCATGCCCCAACTCCCTTACTTACAGCTAGTAATGATCACATAATTCCTAACAAAGTTTTGACACAGATTCCCAATTCGGGCATTCAGAACATATAGCACGTTGCTGTAAGCAAGCACATTCTCATTCAAATTTGCAAGTTACTATGTAGGAACAAGTTTGTATAGGTATTTCAAAGATGCCCAGAACTGAGCTAAACTTGGTATGTCTCCAACTCCTAGAAATAACTTCATGCCCCATCTCCCTTACTTCCAGCTAGTAAGGGTCACATAATTCCTAACAAAGTTTTGACACAGATTCCCAATTCGGGCATTCAGAACATATAGCACGTTGCTGTAAGCAAGCACATTCTCATTCAAAGTTGCAAGTTACTATGTAGGAACAAGTTTGTATAGGTATTTCAAAGATGCCCAGAACTGAGCTAAACTTGGTATGTCTCCAACTCCTAGAAATAACTTCATGCCCCATCTCCCTTACTTCCAGCTAGTAAGGATCACATAATTCCTAACAATGTTTTGACACAGATTCCCAATTCGGGCATTCAGAACATATAGAACGTTGCTGTAAGCAAGCACATTCTCATTCAAAGTTGCAAATTTCTATGTAGGAACAAGTTTGTATAGGTATTTCAAAGATGCCCAGAACTGAGCTAAACTTGGTATGTCTCCAACTCCTAGAAATAAATTCATGCCCCATCTCCCTTACTTCCAGCTAGTAAGGATCACATAATTCCTAAAAAAGTTTTGACACAGATTCCCAATTCGGGCATTCAGAACATATAGCACGTTGCTGTAAGCAAGCACATTCTCCTTCAAAGTTGCAAGTTATTATGTAGGAACAAGTTTGTATAGGTATTTCAAAGATTCCCAGAACTGAGCTAAACTTGGCATTTCTCTAACTCCTAGAAATAACTTCATGCCCCAACTCCCTTACTTCCAGCTAGTAAGGATCACATAATTTCTAAGAAAGTTTTGACACAGATTCCCAATTCGGGCATTCAGAACATATAGCACGTTGCTGTAAGCAAGCACATTCTCATTCAAAGTTGCAAGTTACTATGTAGGAACAAGTTTGTATAGGTATTTCAAAGATGCGCAGAACTGAGCTAAACGTTGTATGTCTCCAACTCCTAGAAATAACTTCATGCCCCATCTCCCTTACTTCCAGCTAGTAAGGATCACATAATTCCTAACAAAGTTTTGACACAGATTCCCAATTCGGGCATTCAGAACATATAGCACGTTGCTGTAAGCAAGCACATTCTCATTCAAAGTTGCAAGTTACTATGTAGGAACAAGTTTGTATAGGTATTTCAAAGATGCCTAGAACTGAGCTAAACGTTGTATGTCTCCAACTCCTAGAAATAACATCATGCCCCATCTCCCTTACTTCCATCTAGTAAGGATCACATAATTTCTAACAATGTTTTGAAACAGATTTCCAATTCGGGCATTCAGAACATATAGCACGTTGCTGTAAGCAAGCACATTCTCATTCAAAGTTGCAAGTTACTATGTAGGAACAAGTTTGTATAGGTATTTCAAAGATGCCCAGAACTGAGCTAAACTTGGTATGTCTCCAACTCCTAGAAATAACTTCATGCCCCATCTCCCTTACTTCCAGCTAGTAAGGATCACATAATTCCTAACAAAGTTTTGACACAGATTCCCAATTCGGGCATTCAGAACATATAGCACGTTGCTGTAAGCAAGCACATTCTCATTCAAAGTTGCAAGTTACTATGTAGGAACAAGTTTGTATAGGTATTTCAAAGATGCCCAGAACTGAGCTAAACTTGGTATGTCTCCAACTCCTAGAAATAACTTCATGCCCCATCTCCCTTACTTCCAGCTAGTAAGGATCACATAATTACTAACAAAGTTTTGACACAGTTTCCCAATTCGGGCATTCAGAACATATAGCACGTTGCTGTAAGCAAGCACATTCTCATTCAAAGTTGCAAGTTACTATGTAGGAACAAGTTTGTATAGGTATTTCAAAGATGCCCAGAACTGAGCTAAACTTGGTATGTCTCCAACTCCTAGAAATAACTTCATGCCCCATCTCCATTACTTCCAGCTAGTAAGGATCACATAATTCCTAACAAAGTTTTGACACAGATTCCCAATTCGGGCATTGAGATCATAAAGCACGTTGCTGTAAGCAAGCACATTCTCCTTCAAAGTTGCAAGTTATTATGTAGGAACAAGTTTGTATAGGTATTTCAATGATTCCCAGAACTGAGCTAAACTTTGCATTTCTCTAACTCCTAGAAATAACTTCATGCCCCAACTCCCTTACTTCCAGCTAGTAAGGATCACATAATTCCTAACAAAGTTTTGACACAGATTCCCAATTCGGGCATTCAGAACATATAGCACGTTGCTGTAAGCAAGCACATTCTCATTCAAAGTTGCAAGTTACTATGTAGGAACAAGTTTGTATAGGTATTTCAAAGATGCCCAGAACTGAGCTAAACTTGGTATGTCTCCAACTTCTAGAAATAAATTCATGCCCCATCTCCCTTACTTCCAGCTAGTAAGGATCACAGAATTCCTAACACAGTTTTGACACAGATTCCCAATTCGGGCATTCAGAACATATAGCACGTTGCTGTAAGCAAGCACATTCTCATTCAAAGTTGCAAGATACTATGTAGGAACAAGTTTGTATAGGTATTTCAAAGATTCCCAGAACTCAGCTAAACTTGGTATTTCTCTAACTCCTAGAAATAACTTCATGCCACAACTCCCTTACTTCCAGCTAGTAAGGATCACATAATTCCTAAGAAAGTTTTGACACAGATTCCCAATTCGGGCATTCAGAACATATAGCACGTTGCTGTAAGCAAGCACATTCTCATTCAAAGTTGCAAGTTACTATGTAGGAATTAGTTTGTATAGGTATTTCAAAGATGCCCAGAATTGAGCTAAACTTGGTATGTCTCCAACTCCTAGAAATAACTTCATGCCCCATCTCCATTACTTCCAGCTAGTAAGGATCACATAATTCCTAACAAAGTTTTGACACAGATTCCCAATTCGGGCATTCAGAACATATAGCACGTTGCTGTAAGCAAGCACATTCTCATTCAAAGTTGCAAGTTGCTATGTAGTAACAAGTTTGTATAGGTATTTCAAAGATGCCCAGAACTGAGCTAAAAGTTGTATGATTCCAACTCCTAGAAATAACTTCATGCCCCATCTCCCTTACTTCCAGCTAGTAAGGATCACATAATTCCTAACAAAGTTTTGACACAGATTCCCAATTCGGGCATTCAGAACATATAGCACGTTGCTGTTAGCAAGCACATTCTCATTCAAAGTTGCAAGTTACTATGTAGGAACAAGTTTGTATAGGTATTTCAAAGATGCCCAGAACTGAGCTAAACTTGGTATGTCTCCAACTCCTAGAAATAACTTCATGCCCCATCTCACTAAATTCCAGCTTGTAAGGATCACATAATTCCTAACAAAGTTTTGACACAGATTCCCAATTCGGGCATTCAGAACATATAGCACGTTGCTGTAAGCAAGCACATTCTCATTCAAAGTTGCAAGTTACTATGTAGGAACAAGTTTGTATAGGTATTTCAAAGATGCCTAGAACTGAGCTAAACGTTGTATGTCTCCAACTCCTAGAAATAACATCATGCCCCATCTCCCTTACTTCCATCTAGTAAGGATCACATAATTTCTAACAATGTTTTGAAACAGATTCCCAATTCGGGCATTCAGAACATATAGCACGTTGCTGTAAGCAAGCACATTCTCATTCAATGTTGCAAGTTACTATGTAGGAACAAGTTTGTATAAGTATTTCAAAGATGCCCAGAACTGAGCTAAAGTGGGTATGTATCCAACTCCTAGAAACAACATCATGCCCCATCTTCCTTACTTCCAGCTAGTAAGGATCACATAATTCCTAACAAAGTTTTGACACAGATTCCCAATTTGGGCATTCAGAACATGTAGCACGTTGCTGTAAGCAAGCACATTCTCATTCAAAGTTGCAAGTTACTATGTAGTAACAAGTTTGTATAGGTATTTCAAAGATGCCCAGAACTGAGCTAAACGTTGTATGATTCCAACTCCTAGAAATAACTTCATGCCCCATCTCCCTTACTTCCAGCTAGTAAGGATCACATAATTCCTAACAAAGTTTTGACACAGATTCCCAATTCGGGCATTCAGAACATATAGCACGTTGCTGTTAGCAAGCACATTCTCATTCAAAGTTGCAAGTTACTATGTAGGAACAAGTTTGTATAGGTATTTCAAAGATGCCCAGAACTGAGCTAAACTTGGTATGTTTCAAACTCCTAGAAATAACTTCATGCCCCATCTCCCTAAATTCCAGCTTGTAAGGATCCCATAATTCCTAACAAAGTTTTGACACAGATTCCCAATTCGGGCATTCAGAACATATAGCACGTTGCTGTAAGCAAGCACATTCTCATTCAAAGTTGCAAGTTACTATGTAAGAACAAGTTTGTATAGGTATTTCAAAGATGCCTAGAACTGAGCTAAACGTTGTATGTCTCCAACTCCTAGAAATAACATCATGCCCCATCTCCCTTACTTCCATCTAGTAAGGGTCACATAATTTCTAACAATGTTTTGACACAGATTCCCAATTCGGGCATTCAGAACATATAGCACGTTGCTGTAAGCAAGCACATTCTCATTCAATGATGCAAGTTACTATGTAGGAACAAGTTTGTATAAGTATTTCAAAGATGCCCAGAACTGAGCTAAAGTGGGTATGTCTCCAACTCCTAGAAACAACATCATGCCCCATCTTCCTTACTTCCAGCTAGTAAGGATCACATAATTCCTAACAAAGTTTTGACACAGATTCCCAATTCGGTCATTCAGAACATATAGCACGTTGCTGTAAGCAAGCACATTCTCATTCAAAGTTGCAAGTTACTATGTAGGAACAAGTTTGTATAGGTATTTCAAAGATGCCCAGAACTGAGCTAAACTTGGTATGTCTCCAACTCCTAGAAATAACATCATGCCCCATCTCCATTACTTCCAGGTAGTAAGGATCACATAATTCCTAACAAAGTTTTGACACAGTTTCCCAATTCGGGCATTCAGAACATATAGCACGTTGCTGTAAGCAAGCACATTCTCATTCAAAGTTGCAAGTTACTATGCAGGAACAAGTTTGTATAGGTATTTCAAAGATGCCCAGAACTGAGCTAAACGTTGTATGTCTCCAACTCCTAGAAATAACTTCATGCCCCATCTCCCTTACTTCCAGCTAGTAAGGATCACATAATTCCTAACAAAGTTTTGACACAGATTCCCAATTCGGGCATTCAGAACATATAGCACGTTGCTGTAAGCAAGCACATTCTCATTCAAAGTTGCAAGTTACTATGTAGTAACAAGTTTGTATAGGTATTTCAAAGATGCCCAGAACTGAGCTAAACGTTGTATGATTCCAACTCCTAGAAATAACTTCATGCCCCATCTCCATTACTCCCAGCTAGTAAGGGTCACATAATTCCTAACAAAGTTTTGACACAGATTCCCAATTCGGGCATTCAGAACATATAGCACGTTGCTGTAAGCAAGCACATTCTCATTCAAAGTTGCAAGTTACTATGTAGGAACAATTTTGTATAGGTATTTCAAAGATGCCCAGAACTGAGCTAAACTTGGTATGTCTCCAACTCCTAGAAATAACTTCATGCCCCATCTCCCTTACTTCCAACTAGTAAGGATCACATAATTCCTAACAAAGTTTTGACACAGATTCCCAATTCGGGCATTCAGAACATTTAGCACGTTGCTGTAAGCAAGCACATTCTCATTCAAAGTTGCAAGTTACTATGTAGGAACAAGTTTGTATAGGTATTTCAAAGATGCCCAGAACTGAGCTAAACTTGGTATGTCTCCAACTCCTAGAAATAACTTCATGCCCCATCTCCCTTACTTCCAGCTACTAAGGATCACATAATTCCTAACAAAGTTTTGACACAGATTCCCAATTCGGGCATTCAGAACATATAGCACGTTGCTGTAAGCAAGCACATTCTCATTCAAAGTTGCAAGTTACTATGTAGGAACAAATTTGTATAGGTATTTCAAAGATGCCCAGAACTGAGCTAAACGTTGTATGATTCCAATTCCTAGAAATAACTTCATGCCCCATCTCCCGTACTTCCAGCTAGTAAGGATCACATAATTCCTAAGAAAGTTTTGATACAGATTCCCAATTCGGGCATTCAGAACATTTAGCACGTTGCTGTAAGCAAGCACATTCTCATTCAAAGTTGCAAGTTACTATGTAGGAACAAGTTTGTATAAGTATTTCAAAGATGCCCAGAACTGAGCTAAAGTGGGTATGTCTCCAACTCCTAGAAACAACATCATGCCCCATCTTGCTTACTTCCAGCTAGTAAGGATCACATAATTCCTAACAAAGTTTTGTCACAGATTCCCAATTCGGGCATTCAGAACATGTAGCACGTTGCTGTAAGCAAGCACATTCTCATTCAAAGTTGCAAGTTACTATGTAGGAACAAGTTTGTATAGGTATTTCAAAGATGCCCAGAACTGAGCTTAACTTGGTATGTCTCCAACTCCTAGAAATAACTTCATGCCCCATCTCCATTACTTCCAGGTAGTAAGGATCACATAATTCCTAACAAAGTTTTGACACAGTTTCCCAATTCGGGCATTAAGAACATATAGCACGTTGCTGTAAGCAAGCACATTCTCATTCAAAGTTGCAAGTTACTATGTAGGAACAAGTTTGTATAGGTATTTCAAAGATGCCCAGAACTGAGCTAAACTTGGTATGTCTCCAACTCCTAGAAATAACTTCATGCCCCATCTCCCTTACTTACAGCTAGTAAGGATCACATAATTCCTAACAAAGTTTTGACACAGATTCCCAATTCGGGCATTCAGAACATATAGCACGTTGCTGTAAGCAAGCACATTCTCATTCAAAGTTGCAAGTTACTATGTAGTAACAAGTTTGTATAGGTATTTCAAAGATGCCCAGAACTGAGCTAAACGTTGTATGATTCCAACTCCTAGAAATAACTTCATGCCCCATCTCCCTTACTTCCAGCTAGTAAGGATCACATAATTCCTAACAAAGTTTTGACACAGATTCCCAATTCGGGCATTCAGAACATATAGCACGTTGCTGTTAGCAAGCACATTCTCATTCAAAGTTGCAAGTTACTATGTAGGAACAAGTTTGTATAGGTATTTCAAAGATGCCCAGAACTGAGCTAAACTTGGTATGTTTCAAACTCCTAGAAATAACTTCATGCCCCATCTCCCTAAATTCCAGCTTGTAAGGATCCCATAATTCCTAACAAAGTTTTGACACAGATTCCCAATTCGGGCATTCAGAACATATAGCACGTTGCTGTAAGCAAGCACATTCTCATTCAAAGTTGCAAGTTACTATGTAGGAACAAGTTTGTATAGGTATTTCAAAGATGCCTAGAACTGAGCTAAACGTTGTATGTCTCCAACTCCTAGAAATAACATCATGCCCCATCTCCCTTACTTCCATCTAGTAAGGATCACATAATTTCTAACAATGTTTTGAAACAGATTCCCAATTCGGGCATTCAGAACATATAGCACGTTGCTGTAAGCAAGCACATTCTCATTCAATGTTGCAAGTTACTATGTAGGAACAAGTTTGTATAAGTATTTCAAAGATGCCCAGAACTGAGCTAAAGTGGGTATGTCTCCAACTCCTAGAAACAACATCATGCCCCATCGTCCTTACTTCCAGCTAGTA
The DNA here is from genome assembly GCF_020826845.1 of Diceros bicornis minor. NCBI lineage: Eukaryota > Metazoa > Chordata > Mammalia > Perissodactyla > Rhinocerotidae > Diceros > Diceros bicornis. Next base: position 927,075 of record NW_026691750.1, read on the forward strand.
AGGATCACATAATTCCTAACAAAGATTTGACACAGATTCCCAATTCGGTCATTCAGAACATATAGCACGTTGCTGTAAGCAAGCACATTCTCATTCAAAGTTGCAAGTTACTATGTAGGAACAAGTTTGTATAGGTATTTCAAAGATGCCCAGAACTGAGCTAAACTTGGTATGTCTCCAACTCCTAGAAATAACTTCATGCCCCATCTCCATTACTTCCAGGTAGTAAGGATCACATAATTCCTAACAAAGTTTTGACACAGTTTCCCAATTCGGGCATTCAGAACATATAGCACGTTGCTGTAAGCAAGCACATTCTCATTCAAAGTTGCAAGTTACTATGTAGGAACAAGTTTGTATAGGTATTTCAAAGATGCCCAGAACTGAGCTAAACCTTGTATGTCTCCAACTCCTAGAAATAACTTCATGCCCCATCTCCCTTACTTCCAGCTAGTAAGGATCACATAATTCCTAAAAATGTTTTGACACAGATTCCCAATTCGGGCATTCAGAACATATAGCACGTTGCTGTAAGCAAGCACATTCTCATTCAAAGTTGCAAGTTACTATGTAGGAACAAGTTTGTATAGGTATTTCAAAGATGCCCAGAACTGAGCTAAACTTGGTATGTCTCCAACTCCTAGAAATAACTTCATGCCCCATCTCCATTACTCCCAGCTATTAAGGGTCACATAATTCCTAACAAAGTTTTGACACAGATTCCCAATTCGGGCATTCAGAACATATAGCACGTTGCTGTAAGCAAGCACATTCTCATTCAAAGTTGCAAGTTACTATGTAGGAACAAGTTTGTATAGGTATTTCAAAGATGCCCAGAACTGAGCTAAACTTGGCATGTCTCCAACTCCTAGAAATAACTTCATGCCCCATCTCCCTTACTTCCAGCTAGTAAGGATCACATAATTCCTAACAAAGTTTTGACACAGATTCCCAATTCGGGCATTCAGAACATATAGCACGTTGCTGTAAGCAAGCACATTCTCATTGAAAGTTGCAAGTTACTATGTAGGAACAAGTTTGTATAGGTATTTCAAAGATGCCCAGAACTGAGCTAAACTTTGTATGTCTCCAACTCCTAGAAATAACTTGATGCCCCATCTCCCTTACTTCCATCTAGTAAGGATCACATAATTCCTAACAAAGTTTTGACACAGATCCCCAATTCGGGCATTCAGAACATATAGCACGTTGCTGTAAGCAAGTACATTCTCATTCAAAGTTGCAAGTTACTATGTAGGAACAAGTTTGTATAGGTATTTAACAGATGCCCAGAACTGAGCTAAACGTTGTATGATTCCAACTACAAGAAATAACTTCATGCCCCATCTTCCTTACTTCCAGCTAGTAAGGATCACATAATTCCTAACAAAGTTTTGACACAGTTTCCCAATTCGGGCATTCAGAACATATAGCACGTTGCAGTAAGCAAGCACATTCTCATTCAAAGTTGCAAGTTACTATGTAGGAACAAGTTTGTATAGGTATTTCAAAGATGCCCAGAACTGAGCTAAACTTGGTATGTCTCCAACTCCTAGAAATAACTTCATGCCCCATCTCCATTACTCCCAGCTAGTAAGGGTCACATAATTCCTAACAAAGTTTTGACACAGATTCCCAATTCGGGCATTCAGAACATATAGCACGTTGCTGTAAGCAAGCACATTCTCATTCAAAGTTGCAAGTTACTATGTAGGAACAAGTTTGTATAGGTATTTCAAAGATGCCCAGAACTGAGCTAAACTTGGTATGTCTCCAACTCCTAGAAATAACTTCATGCCCCATCTCCCTTACTTCCAGCTAGTAAGGATCACATAATTCCTAACAAAGTTTTGACACAGATTCCCAATTCGGGCATTCAGAACATATAGCACGATGCTGTAAGCAAGCACATTATCATTCAAAGTTGCAAGTTACTATGTAGGAACAAGTTTGTATAGGTATTTAACAGATGCCCAGAACTGAGCTAAACGTTGTATGATTCCAACTACAAGAAATAACTTCATGCCCCATCTCCCGTACTTCCAGCTAGTAAGGATCACATAATTCCTAACAAAGTTTTGACACAGATTCCCAATTCGGGCATTCAGAACATATAGCACGTTGCTGTAAGCAAGCACATTCTCATTCAAAGTTGCAAGTTACTATGTAGGAACAAGTTTGCATAGGTATTTCAAAGATGCCTAGAACTGAGCTAAACGTTGTATGTCTCCAACTCCTAGAAATAACATCATGCCCCATCTCCCTTACTTCCATCTAGTAAGGATCACATAATTTCTAACAATGTTTTGAAACAGATTCCCAATTCGGGCATTCAGAACATATAGCACGTTGCTGTAAGCAAGCACATTCTCATTCAAAGTTGCAAGTTACTATGTAGGAACAAGTTTGTATAGGTATTTCAAAGATGCCCAGAACTGAGCTAAACGTTGTATGATTCCAATTCCTAGAAATAACTTCATGCCCCATCTCCCGTACTTCCAGCTAGTAAGGATCACATAATTCCTAACAAAGTTTTGACACAGATTCCCAATTCGGTCATTAGGAACATATACCACGTTGCTGTAAGCAAGCACATTCTCATTCAAAGTTGCAAGTTACTATGTAGGAACAAGTTTGTATAGGTATTTCAAAGATGCCCAGAACTGAGCTAAACTTGGTATGTCTCCAACTCCTAGAAATAACTTCATGCCCCATCTCCATTACTTCCAGCTAGTAAGGATCACATAATTCCTAACAAAGTTTTGACACAGTTTCCCAATTCGGTCATTCAGAACATATAGCACGTTGCTGTAAGCAAGCACATTCTCATTCAAAGTTGCAAGTTACTATATAGGAACAAGTTTGTATAGGTATTTCAAAGATGCCCAGAACTGAGCTAAACGTTGTATGTCTCCAACTCCTAGAAATAAATTCATGCCCCATCTCCCTTACTTCCAGCTAGTAAGGATCACATAATTCCTAACAAAGTTTTGACACAGATTCCCAATTCGGGCATTCAGAACATATAGCACGTTGCTGTAAGCAAGCACATTCTCTTTCAAAGTTGCAAGTTACTATGTAGGAACAAGTTTGTATAGGTATTTCAAAGATGCCCAGAACTGAGCTAAACTTGGTATGTCTCCCACTCCTAGAAATAACTTCATGCCCCATCTCCCTTACTTCCAGCTAGTAAGGATCACATAATTCCTAACAAAGTTTTGACACAGATTCCCAATTCGGGCATTCAGAACATATAGCACGTTGCTGTAAGCAAGCACATTCTCATTCAAAGCTGCAAGTTACTATGTAGGAACAAGTTTGTATAGGTATTTCAAAGATGCCCAGAACTGAGCTAAACTTGGTATGTCTCAAACTCCTAGAAATATCTTCATGCCCCATCTCCCTTACTTCCAGCTAGTAAGGATCACATAATTCCTAACAAAGTTTTGACACAGATTCCCAATTCGGGCATTCAGAACATAAAGCACGTTGCTGTAAGCAAGCACATTCTCCTTCAAAGTTGCAAGTTATTATGTAGGAACAAGTTTGTATAGGTATTTCAATGATTCCCAGAACTGAGCTAAACTTGGCATTTCTCTAACTCCTAGAAATAACTTCATGCCCCAACTCACTTACTTCCAGCTAGTAAAGATCACATAATTCCTAACAAAGTTTTGACACAGATTCCCAATTCGGGCATTCAGAACATATACCACGCTGCTGTAAGCAAGCACATTCTCATTCAAAGTTGCAAGTTACTATGTAGGAACAAGTTTGTATAGGTATTTCAAAGATGCCCAGAACTGAGCTAAACTTTGTATGTCTCCAACTCCTAGAAATAACTTCATGCCCCATCTCCATTACTTCCAGCTAGTAAGGATCACATAATTCCTAACAAAGTTTTGACATAGTTTCCCAAATTGGGCATTCAGAACATATAGCACGTTGCTGTAAGCAAGCACATTCTCATTCAAAGTTGCAAGTTACTATGTAAGAACAAGTTTGTATAGGTATTTCAAAGATGCCCAGAACTGAGCTAAACGTTGTATGATTCCAACTCCTAGAAATAACTTCATTCCCCATCTCCCTTACTTCCAGCTAGTAAGGATCACATAATTCCTAACAAAGTTTTGACACAGATTCCCAATTCGGGCATTCAGAACATATAGCACGTTGCTGTTAGCAAGCACATTCTCATTCAATGTTGCAAGTTACTATGTAGGAACAAGTTTGTATAGGTATTTCAAAGATGCCCAGAACTGAGCTAAACTTGGTATGTCTCCAACTCCTAGAAATAACTTCATGCCCCATCTCCATTACTCCCAGTTAGTAAGGGTCACATAATTCCTAACAAAGTTTTGACACAGATTCCCAATTCGGGCATTCAGAACATATAGCACGTTGCTGTAAGCAAGCACATTCTCATTCAAAGTTGCAAGTTACTATGTAGGAACAAGTTTGTATAGGTATTTCAAAGATGCCCAGAACTGAGCTAAACTTGGTATGTCTCCAACTCCTAGAAATAACTTCATGCCCCATCTCCCTTACTTCCAGCTAGTAAGGATCACATAATTCCTAACAAAGTTTTGACACAGATTCCCAATTCGGGGATTCAGAACATATAGCACGTTGCTGTAAGCAAGCACATTCTCATTCAAAGTTGCAAGTTACTATGTAGGAACAAGTTTGTATAGGTATTTCAAAGATGCCCAGAACTGAGCTAAACTTGGTATGTCTCCAACTCCTAGAAGTAACTTCATGCCCCATCTCCCTTACTTCCATCTAGTAAGGATCACATAATTCCTAACAAAGTTTTGACACAGATCCCCAATTCGGGCATTCAGAACATTTAGCACGTTGCTGTAAGCAAGCACATTCTCATTCAAAGTTGCAAGTTACTATGTAGGAACAAGTTTGTATAGGTATTTCAAAGATGCCCAGAACTGAGCTAAACTTGGTATGTCTCCAACTCCTAGAAATAACTTCATGCCCCATCTCCCTTACTTCCAGCTAGTAAGGATCACATAATTCCTAACAAAGTTTTGACACAGATTCCCAATTCGGGCATTCAGAACATATAGCTCGTTGCTGTAAGCAAGCACATTCTCATTCAAAGTTGCAAGTTATTATGTAGGAACAAGTTTGTATAGGTATTTCAAAGATGCCCAGAACTGAGCTAAACGTTGTATGTCTCCAACTCCTAGAAATAAATTCATGCCCCATCTCCCTTACTTCCAGCTAGTAAGGATCACATAATTCCTAACAAAGTTTTGACACAGATTCCCAATTCGGGCATTCAGAACATATAGCACGTTGCTGTAAGCAAGCACATTCTCATTCAAAGTTGCAAGTTACTATGTAGGAACAAGTTTGTATAGGTATTTCAAAGATGCCCAGAACTGAGCTAAACTTGGTATGTCTCCCACTCCTAGAAATAACGTCATGCCCCATCTCCCTTACTTCCAGCTAGTAAGGATCACATAATTCCTAACAAAGTTTTGACACAGATTCCCAATTCGGGCATTCAGAACATATAGCACGTTGCTGTAAGCAAGCACATTCTCATTCAAAGTTGCAAGTTACTATGTAGGAACAAGTTTGTATAGGTATTTCAAAGATGCCCAGAACTGAGCTAAACTTGGTATGTCTCCAACTCCTAGAAATAACTTCATGCCCAATCTCCCTTACTTCCAGCTTGTAAGGATCACATAATTCCTAACAAAGTTTTGACACAGATTCCCAATTCGGGCATTCAGAACATATAGCACGTTGCTGTAAGCAAGCACATTCTCATTCAAAGTTGCAAGTTACTATGTAGGAACAAGTTTGTATAGGTATTTCAAAGATGCCCAGAACTGAGCTAAACTTGGTATGTCTCCAACTCCTAGAAATAACTTCATGCCCCATCTCCCTTACTTCCAGCTAGTAAGGATCACATAATTCCTAACAAAGTTTTGACACAGATTCCCAATTCGGGCATTCAGAACATATAGCACGTTGCTGTAAGCAAGCACATTCTCATTCAAAGTTGCAAGTTACTATGTAGGAACAAGTTTGTATAGGTATTTCAAAGATGCCCAGAACTGAGCTAAACTTGGTATGTCTCCAACTCCTAGAAATAACTTCATGCCCCATCTCCCTTACTTCCATCTAGTAAGGATCACATAATTCCTAACAAAGTTTTGACACAGATCCCCAATTTGGGCATTCAGAACATTTAGCACGTTGCTGTAAGCAAGCACATTCTCATTCAAAGTTGCAAGTTACTATGTAGGAACAAGTTTGTATAGGTATTTCAAAGATGCCCAGAACTGAGCTAAACTTGGTATGTCTCCAACTCCTAGAAATAACTTCATGCCCCATCTCCCTTACTTCCAGCTAGTAAGGATCACATAATTCCTAACAAAGTTTTGACACAGATTACCAATTCGGGCATTCAGAACATATAGCTCGTTGCTGTAAGCAAGCACATTCTCATTCAAAGTTGCAAGTTACTATGTAGGAACAAGTTTGTATAGGTATTTCAAAGATGCCCAGAACTGAGCTAAACGTTGTATGTCTCCAAGTCCTAGAAATAACATCATGCCCCATCTCCCTTACTTCCATCTAGTAAGGATCACATAATTTCTAACAATGTTTTGAAACAGATTCCCAATTCGGGCATTCAGAACATATAGCACGTTGCTGTAAGCAAGCACATTCTCATTCAATGTTGCAAGTTACTATGTAGGAACAAGTTTGTATAAGTATTTCAAAGATGCCCAGAACTGAGCTAAAGTGGGTATGTCTCCAACTCCTAGAAATAACAACATGCCCCATCTTCCTTACTTCCAGCTAGTAAGGATCACATAATTCCTAACAAAGTTTTGACACAGATTCCCAACTCGGTCATTAGGAACATATAGCACGTTGCTGTAAGCAAGCACATTCTCATTCAAAGTTGCAAGTTACTATGTAGGAACAAGTTTGTATAGGTATTTCAAAGATGCCCAGAACTGAGCTAAACTTGGTATGTCTCCAACTCCTAGAAATAACTTCATGCCCCATCTCCATTACTTCCAGCTAGTAAGGATCACATAATTCCTAACAAAGTTTTGACACAGTTTTCCAATTCGGTCATTCAGAACATATAGCACGTTGCTGTAAGCAAGCACATTCTCATTCAAAGTTGCAAGTTACTATATAGGAACAAGTTTGTATAGGTATTTCAAAGATGCCCAGAACTGAGCTAAACGTTGTATGTCTCCAACTCCTAGAAATAAATTCATGCCCCATCTCCCTTACTTCCAGCTAGTAAGGATCACATAATTCCTAACAAAGTTTTGACACAGATTCCCAATTCGGGCATTCAGAACATATAGCACGTTGCTGTAAGCAAGCACATTCTCATTCAAAGTTGCAAGTTACTATGTAGGAATTAGTTTGTATAGGTATTTCAAAGATGCCCAGAATTGAGCTAAACTTGGTATGTCTCCAACTCCTAGAAATAACTTCATGCCCCATCTCCCTTACTTCCAGCTAGTAAGGATCACATAATTCCTAACAAAGTTTTGACACAGATTCCCAATTCGGGCATTCAGATCATATAGCACGTTGCTGGAAGCAAGCACATTCTCATTCAAAGTTGCAAGTTACTATGTAGGAACAAGTTTGTATAGGTATTTCAAAGATGCCCAGAACTGAGCTAAACTTGGTATGTCTCCAACTCCTAGAAATAACTTCATGCCCCATCTCCCTTACTTACAGCTAGTAAGGATCACATAATTCCTAATAGTTTTGACACAGATTCCCAATTCGGGCATTCAGAACATATAGCACGTTGCTGTAAGCAAGCACATTCTCATTCAAAGTTGCAAGTTACTATGTAGTAACAAGTTTGTATAGGTATTTCAAAGATGCCCAGAACTGAGCTAAACGTTGTATGATTCCAACTCCTAGAAATAACTTCATGCCCCATCTCCCTTACTTCCAGCTATTAATGATCACATAATTCCTAACAAATTTTGACACAGATTCCCAATTCGGGCATTCAGAACATATAGCACGTTGCTGTTAGCAAGCACATTCTCATTCAAAGTTGCAAGTTACTATGTAGGAACAAGTTTGTATAGGTATTTCAAAGATGCCCAGAACTGAGCTAAACTTGGTATGTCTCCAACTCCTAGAAATAACTTCATGCCCCATCTCCCTAAATTTCAGCTTGTAAGGATCACATAATTCCTAACAAAGTTTTGACACAGATTCCCAATTCGGGCATTCAGAACATATAGCACGTTGCTGTAAGCAAGCACATTCTCATTCAAAGTTGCAAGTTACTATGTAGGAACAAGTTTGTATAGGTATTTCAAAGATGCCTAGAACTGAGCTAAACGTTGTATGTCTCCAACTCCTAGAAATAACATCATGCCCCATCTCCCTTACTTCCATCTAGTAAGGATCACATAATTTCTAACAATGTTTTGAAACAGATTCCCAATTCGGGCATTCAGAACATATAGCACGTTGCTGTAAGCAAGCACATTCTCATTCAATGTTGCAAGTTACTATGTAGGAACAAGTTTGTATAAGTATTTCAAAGATGCCCAGAACTGAGCTAAAGTGGGTATGTCTCCAACTCCTAGAAACAACATCATGCCCCATCTTCCTTACTTCAAGCTAGTAAGGATCACATAATTCCTAACAAAGTTTTGACACAGATTCCCAATTCGGGCATTCAGAACATGTAGCACGTTGCTGTAAACAAGCACATTCTCATTCAAAGTTGCAAGTTACTATGTAGGAACAAGTTTGTATAGGTATTTCAAAGATGCCCAGAACTGAGCTAAACGTTGTATGTCTCCAACTCCTAGAAATAACTTCATGCCCCATCTCCATTACTTCCAGGTAGTAAGGATCACATAATTCCTAACAAAGTTTTGACACAGTTTCCCAATTCGGGCATTCAGAACATATAGCACGTTGCTGTAAGCAAGCACATTCTCATTCAAAGTTGCAAGTTACTATGTAGGAACAAGTTTGTATAGGTATTTCAAAGATGCCCAGAACTGAGCTAAAGTGGGTATGTCTCAAACTCCTAGAAATAACTTCATGCCCCATCTCCCTTACTTCCAGCTAGTAAGGATCACATAATTCCTAACAAAGTTTTGACACAGATTCCCAATTCGGGCATTCAGAACATATAGCACGTTGCTGTAAGCAAGCACATTCTCATTCAAAGTTGCAAGTTACTATGTAGGAACAAGTTTGTATAGGTATTTCAAAGATGCCCAGAATTGAGCTAAACTTGGTATGTCTCCAACTCCTAGAAATAACTTCATGCCCCATCTCCCTTACTTCCAGCTAGTAAGGATCACATAATTCCTAACAAAGTTTTGACACAGATTCCCAATTCGGGCATTCAGATCATATAGCACGTTGCTGTAAGCAAGCACATTCTCATTCAAAGTTGCAAGTTACTATGTAGGAACAAGTTTGTATAGGTATTTCAAAGATGCCCAGAACTGAGCTAAACTTGGTATGTCTCCAACTCCTAGAAATAACTTCATGCCCCATCTCCCTTACTTACAGCTAGTAAGGATCACATAATTCCTAAAAAAGTTTTGACACAGATTCCCAATTCCGGCATTCAGAACATATAGCACGTTGCTGTAAGCAAGCACATTCTCATTCAAAGTTGCAAGTTACTATGTAGGAACAAGTTTGTATAGGTATTTCAAAGATGCCCAGAACTGAGCTAAACTTGGTATGTCTCCAACTCCTAGAAATAACTTCATGCCCCATCTCCCGTACTTCCAGCTAGTAAGGATCACATAATTCCTAACAAAGTTTTGACACAGATTCCCAATTCGGGCATTCAGAACATATAGCACGTTGCTGTAAGCAAGCACATTCTCATTCAAAGTTGCAAGTTACTATGTAGGAACAAGTTTGTATAGGTATTTCAAAGATGCCCAGAAATGAGCTAAACTTGGTATGTCTCCTACTCATAGAAATAACTTCATGCCCCATCTCCCTTACTTCCAGCTAGTAAGGATCACATAATTCCTAACAAAGTTTTGACACAGATTCCCAATTCGGGCATTCAGAACATATAGCACGTTGCTGTAAGCAAGCACATTCTCATTCAAAGTTGCAAGTTACTATGTAGGAACAAGTTTGTATAGGTATTTAACAGATGCCCAGAACTGAGCTAAACGTTGTATGATTCCAACTACAAGAAATAACTTCATGCCCTATCTTCCTTACTTCCAGCTAGTAAGGATCACATAATTCCTAACAAAGTTTTGACACAGTTTCCCAATTCGGGCATTCAGAACATATAGCACGTTGCTGTAAGCAAGCACATTCTCATTCAAAGTTGCAAGTTACTATGTAGGAACAAGTTTGTATAGGTATTTCAAAGATGCCCAGAACTGAGCTAAACTTGGTATGTCTCCAACTCCTAGAAATAACTTCATGCCCCATCTCCATTACTCCCAGTTAGTAAGGGTCACATAATTCCTAACAAAGTTTTGACACAGATTCCCAATTCGGGCATTCAGAACATATAGCACGTTGCTGTAAGCAAGCACATTCTCATTCAAAGTTGCAAGTTACTATGTAGGAACACGTTTGTATAGGTATTTCAAAGATGCCCAGAACTGAGCTAAACTTGGTATGTCTCCAACTCCTAGAAATAACTTCATGCCCCATCTCCCTTACTTCCAGCTAGTAAGGATCACATAATTCCTAACAAAGTTTTGACACAGATTCCCAATTCGGGCATTCAGAACATATAGCACGTTGCTGTAAGCAAGCACATTCTCATTCAAAGTTGCAAGTTACTATGTAGGAACAAGTTTGTATAGGTATTTCAAAGATGCCCAGAACTGAGCTAAACTTGGTATGTCTCCAACTCCTAGAAATAACTTCATGCCCCATCTCCCGTACTTCCAGCTAGTAAGGATCACATAATTCCTAACAAAGTTTTGACACAGATTCCCAATTCGGGCATTCAGAACATATAGCACGTTGCTGTAAGCAAGCACATTCTCATTCAAAGTTGCAAGTTACTATGTAGGAACAAGTTTGTATAGGTATTTCAAAGATGCCCAGAAATGAGCTAAACATGGTATGTCTCCTACTCATAGAAATAACTTCATGCCCCATCTCCCTTACTTCCAGCTAGTAAGGATCACATAATTCCTAACAAAGTTTTGACACAGATTCCCAATTCGGGCATTCAGAACATATAGCACGTTGCTGTAAGCAAGCACATTCTCATTCAAAGTTGCAAGTTACTATGTAGGAACACGTTTGTATAGGTATTTCAAAGATGCCCAGAACTGAGCTAAACTTGGTATGTCTCCAACTCCTAGAAATAACTTCATGCCCCATCTCCCTTACTTCCAGCTAGTAAGGATCACATAATTCCTAACAAAGTTTTGACACAGATTCCCAATTCGGGCATTCAGAACATATAGCACGTTGCTGTAAGCAAGCACATTCTCATTCAAAGTTGCAAGTTACTATGTAGGAACAAGTTTGTATAGGTATTTCAAAGATGCCCAGAACTGAGCTAAACTTGGTATGTCTCCAACTCCTAGAAATAACTTCATGCCCCATCTCCCTTACTTCCATATAGTAAGGATCACATAATTCCTAACAAAGTTTTGACACAGATCCCCAATTCGGGCATTCAGAACATTTAGCACGTTGCTGTAAGCAAGCACATTCTCATTCAAAGTTGCAAGTTACTATGTAGGAACAAGTTTGTATAGGTATTTCAAAGATGCCCAGAACTGAGCTAAACTTGGTATGTCTCCAACTCCTAGAAATAACTTCATGCCCCATCTCCCTTACTTCCAGCTAGTAAGGATCACATAAGTCCTAACAAAGTTTTGACACAGATTCCCAATTCGGGCATTCAGAACATATAGCTCGTTGCTGTAAGCAAGCACATTCTCATTCCAAGTTGCAAGTTACTATGTAGGAACAAGTTTGTATAGGTATTTCAAAGATGCCCAGAACTGAGCTAAACGTTGTATGATTCCAATTCCTAAAAATAACTTCATGCCCCATCTCCCGTACTTCCAGCTAGTAAGGATCACATAAATCCTAACAAAGTTTTGACACAGATTCCCAATTCGGGCATTCAGAACATATAGCACGTTGCTGTAAGCAAGCACATTCTCATTCAAAGTTGCAAGTTACTATGTAGGAACAAGTTTGTATAGGTATTTCAAAGATGCCCAGAAATGAGCTAAACTTGGTATGTCTCCTACTCATAGAAATAACTTCATGCCCCATCTCCCTTACTTCCAGCTAGTAAGGATCACATAATTCCTAACAAAGTTTTGACACAGATTCCCAATTCGGGCATTCAGAACATATAGCACGTTGCTGTAAGCAAGCACATTCTCATTCAAAGTTGCAAGTTACTATGTAGGAACAAGTTTGTATAGGTATTTCAAAGATGCCCAGAACTGAGCTAAACGTTGTATGATTCCAACTACAAGAAATAACTTCATGCCCCATCTCCCTTACTTCCAGCTAGTAAGGATCACATAATTCCTAACAAAGTTTTGACACAGATTCCCAATTCGGGCATTCAGAACATATAGCACGTTGCTGTAAGCAAGCACATTCTCATTCAAAGTTGCAAGTTACTATGTAGGAACAAGTTTGTATAGGTATTTCAAAGATGCCTAGAACTGAGCTAAACGTTGTATGTCTCCAACTCCTAGAAATAACATCATGCCCCATCTCCCTTACTTCCATCTAGTAAGGATCACATAATTTCTAACAATATTTTGAAACAGATTCCCAATTCGGGCATTCAGAACATATAGCACGTTGCTGTAAGCAAGCACATTCTCATTCAATGTTGCAAGTTACTATGTAGGAACAAGTTTGTATAAGTATTTCAAAGATGCCCAGAACTGAGCTAAAGTGGGTATGTCTCCAACTCCTAGAAATAACAACATGCCCCATCTTCCTTACTTCCAGCTAGTAAGGATCACATAATTCCTAACAAAGTTTTGACACAGATTCCCATCTCGGTCATTAGGAACATATAGCACGTTGCTGTAAGCAAGCACATTCTCATTCAAAGTTGCAAGTTACTATGTAGGAACAAGTTTGTATAGGTATTTCAAAGATGCCCAGAACTGAGCTAAACTTGGTATGTCTCCAACTCCTAGAAATAACTTCATGCCCCATCTCCATTACTTCCAGCTAGTAAGGATCACATAATTCCTAACAAAGTTTTGACACAGTTTTCCAATTCGGTCATTCAGAACATATAGCACGTTGCTGTAAGCAAGCACATTCTCATTCAAAGTTGCAAGTTACTATATAGGAACAAGTTTGTATAGGTATTTCAAAGATGCCCAGAACTGAGCTAAACGTTGTATGTCTCCAACTCCTAGAAATAAATTCATGCCCCATCTCCCTTACTTCCAGCTAGTAAGGATCACATAATTCCTAACAAAGTTTTGACACAGATTCCCAATTCGGGCATTCAGAACATATAGCACGTTGCTGTAAGCAAGCACATTCTCATTCAAAGTTGCAAGTTACTATGTAAGAATTAGTTTGTATAGGTATTTCAAAGATGCCCAGAATTGAGCTAAACTTGGTATGTCTCCAACTCCTAGAAATAACTTCATGCCCCATCTCCCTTACTTCCAGCTAGTAAGGATCACATAATTCCTAACAAAGTTTTGACACAGATTCCCAATTCGGGCATTCAGATCATATAGCACGTTGCTGGAAGCAAGCACATTCTCATTCAAAGTTGCAAGTTACTATGTAGGAACAAGTTTGTATAGGTATTTCAAAGATGCCCAGAACTGAGCTAAACTTGGTATGTCTCCAACTCCTAGAAATAACTTCATGCCCCATCTCCCTTACTTACAGCTAGTAAGGATCACATAATTCCTAATAGTTTTGACACAGATTCCCAATTCGGGCATTCAGAACATATAGCACGTTGCTGTAAGCAAGCACATTCTCATTCAAAGTTGCAAGTTACTATGTAGTAACAAGTTTGTATAGGTATTTCAAAGATGCCCAGAACTGAGCTAAACGTTGTATGATTCCAACTCCTAGAAATAACTTCATGCCCCATCTCCCTTACTTCCAGCTATTAATGATCACATAATTCCTAACAAATTTTGACACAGATTCCCAATTCGGGCATTCAGAACATATAGCACGTTGCTGTTAGCAAGCACATTCTCATTCAAAGTTGCAAGTTACTATGTAGGAACAAGTTTGTATAGGTATTTCAAAGATGCCCAGAACTGAGCTAAACTTGGTATGTCTCCAACTCCTAGAAATAACTTCATGCCCCATCTCCCTAAATTTCAGCTTGTAAGGATCACATAATTCCTAACAAAGTTTTGACACAGATTCCCAATTCGGGCATTCAGAACATATAGCACGTTGCTGTAAGCAAGCACATTCTCATTCAAAGTTGCAAGTTACTATGTAGGAACAAGTTTGTATAGGTATTTCAAAGATGCCTAGAACTGAGCTAAACGTTGTATGTCTCCAACTCCTAGAAATAACATCATGCCCCATCTCCCTTACTTCCATCTAGTAAGGATCACATAATTTCTAACAATGTTTTGAAACAGATTCCCAATTCGGGCATTCAGAACATATAGCACGTTGCTGTAAGCAAGCACATTCTCATTCAATGTTGCAAGTTACTATGTAGGAACAAGTTTGTATAAGTATTTCAAAGATGCCCAGAACTGAGCTAAAGTGGGTATGTCTCCAACTCCTAGAAACAACATCATGCCCCATCTTCCTTACTTCAAGCTAGTAAGGATCACATAATTCCTAACAAAGTTTTGACACAGATTCCCAATTCGGGCATTCAGAACATGTAGCACGTTGCTGTAAACAAGCACATTCTCATTCAAAGTTGCAAGTTACTATGTAGGAACAAGTTTGTATAGGTATTTCAAAGATGCCCAGAACTGAGCTAAACGTTGTATGTCTCCAACTCCTAGAAATAACTTCATGCCCCATCTCCATTACTTCCAGGTAGTAAGGATCACATAATTCCTAACAAAGTTTTGACACAGTTTCCCAATTCGGGCATTCAGAACATATAGCACGTTGCTGTAAGCAAGCACATTCTCATTCAAAGTTGCAAGTTACTATGTAGGAACAAGTTTGTATAGGTATTTCAAAGATGCCCAGAACTGAGCTAAAGTGGGTATGTCTCAAACTCCTAGAAATAACTTCATGCCCCATCTCCCTTACTTCCAGCTAGTAAGGATCACATAATTCCTAACAAAGTTTTGACACAGATTCCCAATTCGGGCATTCAGAACATATAGCACGTTGCTGTAAGCAAGCACATTCTCATTCAAAGTTGCAAGTTACTATGTAGGAACAAGTTTGTATAGGTATTTCAAAGATGCCCAGAATTGAGCTAAACTTGGTATGTCTCCAACTCCTAGAAATAACTTCATGCCCCATCTCCCTTACTTCCAGCTAGTAAGGATCACATAATTCCTAACAAAGTTTTGACACAGATTCCCAATTCGGGCATTCAGATCATATAGCACGTTGCTGTAAGCAAGCACATTCTCATTCAAAGTTGCAAGTTACTATGTAGGAACAAGTTTGTATAGGTATTTCAAAGATGCCCAGAACTGAGCTAAACTTGGTATGTCTCCAACTCCTAGAAATAACTTCATGCCCCATCTCCCTTACTTACAGCTAGTAAGGATCACATAATTCCTAAAAAAGTTTTGACACAGATTCCCAATTCCGGCATTCAGAACATATAGCACGTTGCTGTAAGCAAGCACATTCTCATTCAAAGTTGCAAGTTACTATGTAGGAACAAGTTTGTATAGGTATTTCAAAGATGCCCAGAACTGAGCTAAACTTGGTATGTCTCCAACTCCTAGAAATAACTTCATGCCCCATCTCCCGTACTTCCAGCTAGTAAGGATCACATAATTCCTAACAAAGTTTTGACACAGATTCCCAATTCGGGCATTCAGAACATATAGCACGTTGCTGTAAGCAAGCACATTCTCATTCAAAGTTGCAAGTTACTATGTAGGAACAAGTTTGTATAGGTATTTCAAAGATGCCCAGAAATGAGCTAAACTTGGTATGTCTCCTACTCATAGAAATAACTTCATGCCCCATCTCCCTTACTTCCAGCTAGTAAGGATCACATAATTCCTAACAAAGTTTTGACACAGATTCCCAATTCGGGCATTCAGAACATATAGCACGTTGCTGTAAGCAAGCACATTCTCATTCAAAGTTGCAAGTTACTATGTAGGAACAAGTTTGTATAGGTATTTAACAGATGCCCAGAACTGAGCTAAACGTTGTATGATTCCAACTACAAGAAATAACTTCATGCCCTATCTTCCTTACTTCCAGCTAGTAAGGATCACATAATTCCTAACAAAGTTTTGACACAGTTTCCCAATTCGGGCATTCAGAACATATAGCACGTTGCTGTAAGCAAGCACATTCTCATTCAAAGTTGCAAGTTACTATGTAGGAACAAGTTTGTATAGGTATTTCAAAGATGCCCAGAACTGAGCTAAACTTGGTATGTCTCCAACTCCTAGAAATAACTTCATGCCCCATCTCCATTACTCCCAGTTAGTAAGGGTCACATAATTCCTAACAAAGTTTTGACACAGATTCCCAATTCGGGCATTCAGAACATATAGCACGTTGCTGTAAGCAAGCACATTCTCATTCAAAGTTGCAAGTTACTATGTAGGAACACGTTTGTATAGGTATTTCAAAGATGCCCAGAACTGAGCTAAACTTGGTATGTCTCCAACTCCTAGAAATAACTTCATGCCCCATCTCCCTTACTTCCAGCTAGTAAGGATCACATAATTCCTAACAAAGTTTTGACACAGATTCCCAATTCGGGCATTCAGAACATATAGCACGTTGCTGTAAGCAAGCACATTCTCATTCAAAGTTGCAAGTTACTATGTAGGAACAAGTTTGTATAGGTATTTCAAAGATGCCCAGAACTGAGCTAAACTTGGTATGTCTCCAACTCCTAGAAATAACTTCATGCCCCATCTCCCGTACTTCCAGCTAGTAAGGATCACATAATTCCTAACAAAGTTTTGACACAGATTCCCAATTCGGGCATTCAGAACATATAGCACGTTGCTGTAAGCAAGCACATTCTCATTCAAAGTTGCAAGTTACTATGTAGGAACAAGTTTGTATAGGTATTTCAAAGATGCCCAGAAATGAGCTAAACATGGTATGTCTCCTACTCATAGAAATAACTTCATGCCCCATCTCCCTTACTTCCAGCTAGTAAGGATCACATAATTCCTAACAAAGTTTTGACACAGATTCCCAATTCGGGCATTCAGAACATATAGCACGTTGCTGTAAGCAAGCACATTCTCATTCAAAGTTGCAAGTTACTATGTAGGAACACGTTTGTATAGGTATTTCAAAGATGCCCAGAACTGAGCTAAACTTGGTATGTCTCCAACTCCTAGAAATAACTTCATGCCCCATCTCCCTTACTTCCAGCTAGTAAGGATCACATAATTCCTAACAAAGTTTTGACACAGATTCCCAATTCGGGCATTCAGAACATATAGCACGTTGCTGTAAGCAAGCACATTCTCATTCAAAGTTGCAAGTTACTATGTAGGAACAAGTTTGTATAGGTATTTCAAAGATGCCCAGAACTGAGCTAAACTTGGTATGTCTCCAACTCCTAGAAATAACTTCATGCCCCATCTCCCTTACTTCCATATAGTAAGGATCACATAATTCCTAACAAAGTTTTGACACAGATCCCCAATTCGGGCATTCAGAACATTTAGCACGTTGCTGTAAGCAAGCACATTCTCATTCAAAGTTGCAAGTTACTATGTAGGAACAAGTTTGTATAGGTATTTCAAAGATGCCCAGAACTGAGCTAAACTTGGTATGTCTCCAACTCCTAGAAATAACTTCATGCCCCATCTCCCTTACTTCCAGCTAGTAAGGATCACATAAGTCCTAACAAAGTTTTGACACAGATTCCCAATTCGGGCATTCAGAACATATAGCTCGTTGCTGTAAGCAAGCACATTCTCATTCCAAGTTGCAAGTTACTATGTAGGAACAAGTTTGTATAGGTATTTCAAAGATGCCCAGAACTGAGCTAAACGTTGTATGATTCCAATTCCTAAAAATAACTTCATGCCCCATCTCCCGTACTTCCAGCTAGTAAGGATCACATAATTCCTAACAAAGTTTTGACACAGATTCCCAATTCGGGCATTCAGAACATATAGCACGTTGCTGTAAGCAAGCACATTCTCATTCAAAGTTGCAAGTTACTATGTAGGAACAAGTTTGTATAGGTATTTCAAAGATGCCTAGAACTGAGCTAAACGTTGTATGTCTCCAACTCCTAGAAATAACATCATGCCCCATCTCCCTTACTTCCATCTAGTAAGGAT
Source organism: Diceros bicornis minor (assembly GCF_020826845.1). Taxonomy (NCBI): domain Eukaryota; kingdom Metazoa; phylum Chordata; class Mammalia; order Perissodactyla; family Rhinocerotidae; genus Diceros; species Diceros bicornis. The sequence goes on from NW_026691750.1 coordinate 945,542, forward strand.
CACATAATTTCTAACAATATTTTGAAACAGATTCCCAATTCGGGCATTCAGAACATATAGCACGTTGCTGTAAGCAAGCACATTCTCATTCAATGTTGCAAGTTACTATGTAGGAACAAGTTTGTATAAGTATTTCAAAGATGCCCAGAACTGAGCTAAAGTGGGTATGTCTCCAACTCCTAGAAATAACATCTTGCCCCATCTTCCTTACTTCCAGCTAGTAAGGATCACATAATTCCTAACAAAGTTTTGACACAGATTCCCAATTCGGTCATTAGGAACATATAGCACGTTGCTGTAAGCAAGCACATTCTCATTCAAAGTTGCAAGTTACTATGTAGGAACAAGTTTGTATAGGTATTTCAAAGATGCCCAGAACTGAGCTAAACTTGGTATGTCTCCAACTCCTAGAAATAACTTCATGCCCCATCTCCATTACTTCCAGCTAGTAAGGATCACATAATTCCTAACAAAGTTTTGACACAGTTTTCCAATTCGGTCATTCAGAACATATAGCACGTTGCTGTAAGCAAGCACATTCTCATTCAAAGTTGCAAGTTACTATATAGGAACAAGTTTGTATAGGTATTTCAAAGATGCCCAGAACTGAGCTAAACGTTGTATGTCTCCAACTCCTAGAAATAACTTCATGCCCCATCTCCCTTACTTCCATCTAGTAAGGATCACATAATTCCTAACAAAGTTTTGACACAGATTCCCAATTCGGGCATTCAGAACATATAGCACGTTGCTGTAAGCAAGCACATTCTCATTCAAAGTTGCAAGTTACTATGTAGGAATTAGTTTGTATAGGTATTTCAAAGATGCCCAGAATTGAGCTAAACTTGGTATGTCTCCAACTCCTAGAAATAACTTCATGCCCCATCTCCCTTACTTCCAGCTAGTAAGGATCACATAATTCCTAACAAAGTTTTGACACAGATTCCCAATTCGGGCATTCAGATCATATAGCACGTTGCTGTAAGCAAGCACATTCTCATTCAAAGTTGCAAGTTACTATGTAGGAACAAGTTTGTATAGGTATTTCAAAGATGCCCAGAACTGAGCTAAACTTGGTATGTCTCCAACTCCTAGAAATAACTTCATGCCCCATCTCCCTTACTTACAGCTAGTAAGGATCACATAATTCCTAAAAGTTTTGACACAGATTCCCAATTCGGGCATTCAGAACATATAGCACGTTGCTGTAAGCAAGCACATTCTCATACAAAGTTGCAAGTTACTATGTAGTAACAAGTTTGTATAGGTATTTCAAAGATGCCCAGAACTGAGCTAAACGTTGTATGATTCCAACTCCTAGAAATAACTTCATGCCCCATCTCCCTTACTTCCAGCTATTAATGATCACATAATTCCTAACAAAGTTTTGACACAGATTCCCAATTCGGGCATTCAGAACATATAGCACGTTGCTGTTAGCAAGCACATTCTCATTCAAAGTTGCAAGTTACTATGTAGGAACAAGTTTGTATAGGTATTTCAAAGATGCCCAGAACTGAGCTAAACTTGGTATGTCTCCAACTCCTAGAAATAACTTCATTCCCCATCTCCCTAAATTCCAGCTTGTAAGGATCACATAATTCCTAACAAAGTTTTGACACAGATTCCCAATTCGGGCATTCAGAACATATAGCACGTTGCTGTAAGCAAGCACATTCTCATTCAAAGTTGCAAGTTACTATGTAGGAACAAGTTTGTATAGGTATTTCAAAGATGCCCAGAACTGAGCTAAAGTGGGTATGTCTCAAACTCCTAGAAATAACTTCATGCCCCATCTCCCTTACTTCCAGCTAGTAAGGATCACATAATTCCTAACAAAGTTTTGACACAGATTCCCAATTCGGGCATTCAGAACATATAGCACGTTGCTGTAAGCAAGCACATTCTCATTCAAAGTTGCAAGTTACTATGTAGGAACAAGTTTGTATAGGTATTTCAAAGATGCCCAGAATTGAGCTAAACTTGGTATGTCTCCAACTCCTAGAAATAACTTCATGCCCCATCTCCCTTACTTCCAGCTAGTAAGGATCACATAATTCCTAACAAAGTTTTGACACAGATTCCCAATTCGGGCATTCAGATCATATAGCACGTTGCTGTAAGCAAGCACATTCTCATTCAAAGTTGCAAGTTACTATGTAGGAACAAGTTTTTATAGGTATTTCAAAGATGCCCAGAACTGAGCTAAACTTGGTATGTCTCCAACTCCTAGAAATAACTTCATGCCCCATCTCCCTTACTTACAGCTAGTAAGGATCACATAATTCCTAAAAAAGTTTTGACACAGATTCCCAATTCCGGCATTCAGAACATATAGCACGTTGCTGTAAGCAAGCACATTCTCATTCAAAGTTGCAAGTTACTATGTAGTAACAAGTTTGTATAGGTATTTCAAAGATGCCCAGAACTGAGCTAAACGTTGTATGATTCCAACTCCTAGAAATAACTTCATGCCCCATCTCCCTTACTTCCATCTAGTAAGGATCACATAATTCCTAACAAAGTTTTGACACAGATTCCCAATTCGGGCATTCAGAACATATAGCACGTTGCTGTTAGCAAGCACATTCTCATTCAATGTTGCAAGTTACTATGTAGGAACAAGTTTGTATAGGTATTTCAAAGATGCCCAGAACTGAGCTAAACTTGGTATGTCTCCAACTCCTAGAAATAACTTCATGACCCATCTCCCTAAATTCCAGCTTGTAAGGATCACATAATTCCTAACAAAGTTTTGACACAGATTCCCAATTCGGGCATTCAGAACATATAGCACGTTGCTGTAAGCAAGCACATTCTCATTCAAAGTTGCAAGTTACTATGTAGGAACAAGTTTGTATAGGAATTTCAAAGATGCCTAGAACTGAGCTAAACGTTGTATGTCTCCAACTCCTAGAAATAACATCATGCCCCATCTCCCTTACTTCCATCTAGTAAGGATCACATAATTTCTAACAATGTTTTGAAACAGATTCCCAATTCGGGCATTCAGAACATATAGCACGTTGTTGTAAGCAAGCACGTTCTCATTCAATGTTGCAAGTTACTATGTAGGAACAAGTTTGTATAAGTATTTCAAAGATGCCCAGAACTGAGCTAAAGTGGGTATGTCTCCAACTCCTAGAAACAACATCATGCCCCATCTTCCTTACTTCCAGCTAGTAAGGATCACATAATTCCTAACAAAGTTTTGACACAGATTCCCAATTCGGGCATTCAGAACATGTAGCACGTTGCTGTAAGCAAGCACATTCTCATTCAAAGTTGCAAGTTACTATGTAGGAACAAGTTTGTATAGGTATTTCAAAGATGCCCAGAACTGAGCTAAACGTGGTATGTCTCCAACTCCTAGAAATAACTTCATGCCCCATCTCCATTACTTCCAGGTAGTAAGGATCACATAATTCCTAACAAATTTTTCACACAGTTTCCCAATTCGGGCATTCAGAACATATAGCACGTTGCTGTAAGCAAGCACATTCTCATTCAAAGTTGCAAGTTACTATGTAGGAACAAGTTTGTATAGGTATTTCAAAGATGCCCAGAACTGAGCTAAACTTGGTATGTCTCCAACACCTAGAAATAACTTCATGCCCCATCTCCCTTACTTCCAGCTAGTAAGGATCACATAATTCCTAACAAAGTTTTGACACAGATTCCCAATTCGCGCATTCAGAACATATAGCACGTTGCTGTTAGCAAGCACATTCTCATTCAAAGTTGCAAGTTACTATGTAGGAACAAGTTTGTATAGGTATTTCAAAGATGCCCAGAACTGAGCTAAACTTGGTATGTCTCCAACTCCTAGAAATAACTTCATGCCCCATCTCCCTAAATTCCAGCTTGTAAGGATCCCATAATTCCTAACAAAGTTTTGACACAGATTCCCAATTCGAGCATTCAGAACATATAGCACGTTGCTGTAAGCAAGCACATTCTCATTCAAAGTTGCAAGTTACTATGTAGTAACAAGTTTGTATAGGTATTTCAAAGATGCCTAGAACTTAGCTAAACGTTGTATGTCTCCAACTCAAGGAATAACATCATGCCCCATCTCCCTTACTTCCATCTAGTAAGGATCACATAATTTCTAACAATGTTTTGAAACAGATTCCCAATTCGGGCATTCAGAACATATAGCACGTTGCTGTAAGCAAGCACATTCTCATTCAAAGTTGCAAGTTACTATGTAGGAACAAGCTTGTATAGGTATTTCAAAGATGCCCAGAAATGAGCTAAACTTAGTATGTCTCCAACTCCTAGAAATAACATCATGCCCCATCTCCCTTACTTCCAGCTAGTAAGGATCACATAATTCCTAACAAAGTTTTGACACAGTTTCCCAATTCGGGCATTCAGAACATATAGCACGTTGCTGTAAGCAAGCACATTCTCATTCAAAGTTGCAAGTTACTATGTAGGAACAAGTTTGTATAGGTATTTCAAAGATGCCCAGAACTGAGCTAAACTTGGTATGTCTCCAACTCCTAGAAATAACTTCATGCCCCATCTCCATTACTCCCACCTAGTAAGGGTCACATAATTCCTAACAAAGTTTTGACACAGATTCCCAATTCGGGCATTCAGAACATATAGCACGTTGCTGTAAGCAAGCACATTCTCATTCAAAGTTGCAAGTTACTATGTAGGAACAAGTTTGTATAGGTATTTCAAAGATGCCCAGAACTGAGCTAAACTTGGTATGTCTCCAACTCCTAGAAATAACTTCATGCCCCATCTCCCTTACTTCCAGCTAGTAAGGATCACATAATTCCTAACAAAGTTTTGACACAGATTCCCAATTCGGGCATTCAGAACATATAGCACGTTGCTGTAAGCAAGCACATTCTCATTCAAAGTTGCAAGTTACTATGTAGGAACAAGTTTGTATAGGTATTTCAAAGATGCCCAGAACTGAGCTAAAAGTTGTATGATTCCAATTCCTAGAAATATCTTCATGCCCCATCTCCCTTACTTTCAGCTAGTAAGGATCACATAATTCCTAACAAAGTTTTGACACAGATTCCCAATTCGGGCATTCAGAACATATAGCACGTTGCTGTAAGCAAGCACATTCTCATTCAAAGTTGCAAGTTACTATGTAGGAACAAGTTTGTATAGGTATTTCAAAGATGCCCAGAAATGAGCTAAACTTGGTATGTCTGCTACTCATAGAAATAACTTCATGCCCCATCTCCCTTATTTCCAGCTAGTAAGGATCACATAATTCCTAACAAAGTTTTGACACAGATTCCCAATTTGGGCATTCAGAACATATAGCACGTTACTGTAAGCAAGCACATTCTCATTCAAAGTTGCAAGTTACTATGTAGGAACAAGTTTGTATAGGTATTTCATAGATGCCCAGAACTGAGCTAAACTTGGTATGTCTCCAACTCCTAGAAATAACTTCATGCCCCATCTCACTTACTTCCAGCTAGTAAGGATCACATAATTCCTAACAAAGTTTTGACACAGATTCCCAATTCGGGCATTCAGAACATATAGCACGTTGCTGTAAGCAAGCACATTCTCATTCAAAGTTGCAAGTTACTATGTAGGAACAAGTTTGTATAGGTATTTCAAAGATGCCCAGAACTGAGCTAAACGTTGTATGTCTCCCACTCCTAGAAATAACGTCATGCCCCAACTCCCTTACTTCCAGCTAGTAAGGATCACATAATTCCTAACAAAGTTTTGACACAGATTCCCAATTAGTGCATTCAGAACATATAGCACGTTGCTGTAAGCAAGCACATTCTCATTCAAAGTTGCAAGTTACTATGTAGGAACAAGTTTGTATAGGTATTTCAAAGATGCCCAGAACTGAGCTAAACGTTGTATGTCTCCAACTCCTAGAAATAACTTCATGCCCCATCTCCCTTACTTCCAGCTTGTAAGGATCACATAATTACTAACAAAGTTTTGACACAGATTCCCAATTCGGGCATTCAGAACATAAAGCACGTTGCTGTAAGCAAGCACATTCTCCTTCAAAGTTGCAAGTTATTATGTAGGAACAAGTTTGTATAGGTATTTCAATGATTCCCAGAACTGAGCTAAACTTTGTATGTCTCCAACTCCTAGAAATAACTTCATGCCCCTTCTCCATTACTTCCAGCTAGTAAGGATCACATAATTCCTAACAAAGTTTTGACATAGTTATTATGTAGGAACAAGTTTGTATAGGTATTTCAAAGATGCCCAGAACTGAGCTAAACTTTGTATGTCTCCAACTCCTAGAAATAACTTCATGCCCCTTCTCCATTACTTCCAGCTAGTAAGGATCACATAATTCCTAACAAGGTTTGACATAGTTTCCCAATTCGGGCATTCAGAACATATAGCACGTTGCTGTAAGCAAGCACATTCTCATTCAAAGTTGCAAGTTACTATGTAGGAACAAGTTTGTATAGGTATTTCAAAGATGCCCAGAACTGAGCTAAACTTGGGATGTCTCCAACTCCTAGAAATAACTTCATGCCCCATCTCCCTTACTTCCAGCTAGTAAGGATCACAGAATTCCTAACACAGTTTTGACACAGATTCCCAATTCGGGCATTCAGAACATATAGCACGTTGCTGTAGCCAAGCACATTCTCATTCAAAGTTACAAGATACTATGTAGGAACAAGTTTGTATAGGTATTTCAAAGATTCCCAGAACTGAGCTAAACTTGGTATTTCTCTAACTCCTAGAAATAACTTCATGCCCCAACTCCCTTACTTCCAGCTAGTAAGGATCACATAATTCCTAAGAAAGTTTTGACACAGATTCCCAATTCGGGCATTCAGAACATATAGCACGTTGCTGTAAGCAAGCACATTCTCTTTCAAAGTTGCAAGTTACTATGTAGGAACAAGTTTGTATAGGTATTTCAAAGATGCCCAGAACTGAGCTAAACTTGGTATGTCTCCAACTCCTAGAAATAACTACATACCCCATCTCCATTACTTCCAGGTAGTAAGGATCACATAATTCCTAACAAAGTTTTGACACAGTTTCCTAATTCGGGCATTCAGAACATATAGCACGTTGCTGTAAGCAAGCACATTCTCATTCAAAGTTGCAAGTTACTATGTAGGAACAAGTTTGTATAGGTATTTCAAAGATGCCCAGAACTGAGCTAAACTTGGTATGTCTCCAACTCCTAGAAATAACTTCATGCCCCATCTCCCTTACTTACAGCTAGTAAGGATCACATAATTCCTAAAAAAGTTTTGACACAGATTCCCAATTCGGGCATTCAGAACATATAGCACGTTGCTGTAAGCAAGCACATTCTCATTCAAAGTTGCAAGTTACTATGTAGTAACAAGTTTGTATAGGTATTTCAAAGATGCCCAGAACTGAGCTAAACGTTGTATGATTCCAACTCCTAGAAATAACTTTATGCCCCATCTCCCTTACTTCCAGCTAGTAAGGATCACATAATTCCTAACAAAGTTTTGACACAGATTCCCAATTCGGGCATTCAGAACATATAGCACGTTGCAGTTAGCAAGCACATTCTCATTCAAAGTTGCAAGTTACTATGTAGGAACAAGTTTGTATAGGTATTTCAAAGATGCCCAGAACTGAGCTAAACTTGGTATGTCTCCAACTCCCAGAAATAACTTCATGCCCCATCTCCCTAAATTCCAGTTTGTAAGGATCCCATAATTCCTAACAAAGTTTTGACACAGATTCCCAATTCGGGCATTCAGAACATATAGCACGTTGCAGTTAGCAAGCACATTCTCATTCAAAGTTGCAAGTTACTATGTAGGAACAAGTTTGTATAGGTATTTCAAAGATGCCTAGAACTGAGCTAAACGTTGTATGTCTCCAACTCCTAGAAATAACATCATGCCCCATCTCCCTTACTTCCATCTATTAAGGATCACATATTTTCTAACAATGTTTTGAAACAGATTCCCAATTCGGGCATTCAGAACATATAGCACGTTGCTGTAAGCAAGCACATTCTCATTCAATGTTGCAAGTTACTATGTAGGAACAAGTTTGTATAAGTATTTCAAAGATGCCCACAACTGAGCTAAAGTGGGTATGTCTCCAACTCCTAGAAACAACATCATGCCCCATCTTCCTTACTTCCAGCTAGTAAGGATCACATAATTCCTAACAAAGTTTTGACACAGATTCCCAATTCGGTCATTCAGAACATATAGCACGTTGCTGTAAGCAAGCACATTCTCATTCAAAGTTGCAAGTTACTATGTAGGAACAAGTTTGTATAGGTATTTCAAAGATGCCCAGAACTGAGCTAAACTTGGTATGTCTCCAACACCTAGAAATAACTTCATGCCCCATCTCCCTTACTTCCAGCTAGTAAGGATCACATAATTCCTAACACAGTTTTGAGAAAGATTCCCAATTCGGGCATTCAGAACATATAGCACGTTGCTGTAAGCAAGCACATTCTCATTCAAACTTGCAAGTTACTATGTAGTAACAAGTTTGTATAGGTATTTCAAAGATGCCCAGAACTGAGCTAAACGTTGTATGATTCCAACTCCTAGAAATAACTTCATGCCCCATCTCCCTTACTTCCAGCTAGTAAGGATCACATAATTCCTAACAAAGTTTTGACACAGATTCCCAATTCGCGCATTCAGAACATATAGCACGTTGCTGTTAGCAAGCACATTCTCATTCAAAGTTGCAAGTTACTATGTAGGAACAAGTTTGTATAGGTATTTCAAAGATGCCCAGAACTGAGCTAAACTTGGTATGTCTCCAACTCCTAGAAATAACTTCATGCCCCATCTCCCTAAATTCCAGCTTGTAAGGATCCCATAATTCCTAACAAAGTTTTGACACAGATTCCCAATTCGAGCATTCAGAACATATAGCACGTTGCTGTAAGCAAGCACATTCTCATTCAAAGTTGCAAGTTACTATGTAGTAACAAGTTTGTATAGGTATTTCAAAGATGCCTAGAACTTAGCTAAACGTTGTATGTCTCAAACTCATAGAAATAACATCATGCCCCATCTCCCTTACTTCCATCTAGTAAGGATCACATAATTTCTAACAATGTTTTGAAACAGATTCCCAATTCGGGCATTCAGAACATATAGCACGTTGCTGTAAGCAAGCACATTCTCATTCAAAGTTGCAAGTTACTATGTAGGAACAAGCTTGTATAGGTATTTCAAAGATGCCCAGAAATGAGCTAAACTTGGTATGTCTCCAACTCCTAGAAATAACATCATGCCCCATCTAACTTACTTCCAGCTAGTAAGGATCACAGAATTCCTAACAAAGTTTTGACACAGTTTCCCAATTCGGGCATTCAGAACATATAGCACGTTGCTGTAAGCAAGCACATTCTCATTCAAAGTTGCAAGTTACTATGTAGGAACAAGTTTGTATAGGTATTTCAAAGATGCCCAGAACTGAGCTAAACTTGGTATGTCTCCAACTCCTAGAAATAACTTCATGCCCCATCTCCATTACTCCCACCTAGTAAGGGTCACATAATTCCTAACAAAGTTTTGACACAGATTCCCAATTCGGGCATTCAGAACATATAGCACGTTGCTGTAAGCAAGCACATTCTCATTCAAAGTTGCAAGTTACTATGTAGGAACAAGTTTGTATAGGTATTTCAAAGATGCCCAGAACTGAGCTAAACTTGGGATGTCTCCAACTCCAAGAAATAACTTCATGCCCCATCTCACTTACTTCCAGCTAGTAAGGATCACATAATTCCTAACAAAGTTTTGACACAGATTCCCAATTCGGGCATTCAGAACATATAGCACGTTGCTGTAAGCAAGCACATTCTCATTCAAAGTTGCAAGTTACTATGTAGGAACAAGTTTGTATAGGTATTTCAAAGATGCCCAGAAATGAGCTAAACTTGGTATGTCTGCTACTCATAGAAATAACTTCATGCCCCATCTCCCTTACTTCCAGCTAGTAAGGATCACATAATTCCTAACAAAGTTTTGACACAGATTCCCAATTTGGGCATTCAGAACATATAGCACGTTGCTGTAAGCAAGCACATTCTCATTCAAAGTTGCAAGTTACTATGTAGGAACAAGTTTGTATAGGTATTTCATAGATGCCCAGAACTGCGCTAAACTTGGTATGTCTCCAACTCCTAGAAATAACTTCATGCCCCATCTCCCTTACTTCCAGCTAGTAAGGATCACATAATTCCTAACAAAGTTTTGACACAGATTCCCAATTCGGGCATTCAGAACATATAGCACGTTGCTGTAAGCAAGCACATTCTCATTCAAAGTTGCAAGTTACTATGTAGGAACAAGTTTGTATAGGTATTTCAAAGATGCCCAGAACTGAGCTAAACGTTGTATGTCTCCCACTCCTAGAAATAACGTCATGCCCCAAGTCCCTTACTTCCAGCTAGTAAGGATCACATAATTCCTAACAAAGTTTTGACACAGATTCCCAATTAGGGCATTCAGAACATATAGCACGTTGCTGTAAGCAAGCACATTCTCATTCAAAGTTGCAAGTTACTATGTAGGAACAAGTTTGTATAGGTATTTCAAAGATGCCCAGAACTGAGCTAAACGTTGTATGTCTCCAACTCCTAGAAATAACTTCATGCCCCATCTCCCTTACTTCCAGCTTGTAAGGATCACATAATTCCTAACAAAGTTTTGACACAGATTCCCAATTCGGGCATTCAGAACATAAAGCACGTTGCTGTAAGCAAGCACATTCTCCTTCAAAGTTGCAAGTTATTATGTAGGAACAAGTTTGTATAGGTATTTCAATGATTCCCAGAACTGAGCTAAACTTTGTATGTCTCCAACTCCTAGAAATAACTTCATGCCCCTTCTCCATTACTTCCAGCTAGTAAGGATCACATAATTCCTAACAAAGTTTTGACATAGTTATTATGTAGGAACAAGTTTGTATAGGTATTTCAAAGATGCCCAGAACTGAGCTAAACTTTGTATGTCTCCAACTCCTAGAAATAACTTCATGCCCCTTCTCCATTACTTCCAGCTAGTAAGGATCACATAATTCCTAACAAAGTTTTGACATAGTTTCCCAATTCGGGCATTCAGAACATATAGCACGTTGCTGTAAGCAAGCACATTCTCATTCAAAGTTGCAAGTTACTATGTAGGAACAAGTTTGTATAGGTATTTCAAAGATGCCCAGAACTGAGCTAAACTTGGGATGTCTCCAACTCCTAGAAATAACTTCATGCCCCATCTCCCTTACTTCCAGCTAGTAAGGATCACAGAATTCCTAACACAGTTTTGACACAGATTCCCAATTCGGGCATTCAGAACATATAGCACGTTGCTGTAGGCAAGCACATTCTCATTCAAAGTTACAAGATACTATGTAGGAACAAGTTTGTATAGGTATTTCAAAGATGCCCAGAACTGAGCTAAACGTTGTATGTCTCCAACTCCTAGAAATAACTTCATGCCCCAACTCCCTTACTTCCAGCTAGTAAGGATCACATAATTCCTAAAAAAGTTTTGAGACAGATTCCCAATTCGGGCATTCAGAACATATAGCACGTTGCTGTAAGGAAGCACATTCTCATTCAAAGTTGCAAGTTACTATGTAGGAACAAGTTTGTATACGTATTTCAATGATGCCCAGAACTGAGCTAAACGTTGTATGATTCCAACTCCTAGAAATAACTTCATGCCCCATCTCCCTTACTTCCAGCTAGTAAGGATCACATAATTCCTAACAAAGTTTTGACACAGATTCCCAATTCGGGCATTCAGAACATATAGCACGTTGCTGTAAGCAAGCACATTCTCATTCAAAGTTGCAAGTTACTATGTAGGAACAAGTTTGTATAGGTATTTCAAAGATGCCCAGAAATGAGCTAAACTTGGTATGTCTCCAACTCCTAGAAATAACTTCATGCCCCATCTCCCTTACTTTCAGCTAGTAAGGATCACATAATTCCTAACAAAGTTTTGACACAGTTTCCCAATTCGGGCATTCAGAACATATAGCACGTTTCTGTAAGCAAGCACTTTCTCATTCAAAGTTGCAAGTTACTATGTAGGAACAAGTTTGTATAGGTATTTCAAAGATGCCCAGAACTGAGCTAAACTTGGTATGTCTCCAACTCCTAGAAATAACTTCATGCCCCATCTCCATTACTCCCAGCTAGTAAGGGTCACATAATTCCTAACAATGTTTTGACACAGCTTCCCAATTCGGGCATTCAGAACATAAAGCACGTTGCTGTAAGCAAGCACATTCTCCTTCAAAGATGCAAGTTATTATGTAGGAACAAGTTTGTATAAGTATTTCAATGATTCCCAGAACTGAGCTAAACTTGGCATTTCTCTAACTCCTAGAAATAACTTCATGCCCCAACTCCCTTACTTCCAGCTAGTAAGGATCACATAATTCCTAACAAAGTTTTGACACAGATTCCCAATTCGGGCATTCAGAACATATAGCACGTTGCTGTAAGCAAGCACATTCTCATTCAAAGTTGAAAGTTACTATGTAGGAACAAGTTTGTATAGGTATTTCAAAGATGCCCAGAACTGAGCTAAACTTTGTATGTCTCCAACTCCTAGAAATAACTTCATGCCCCTTCTCCATTACTTCCAGCTAGTAAGGATCACATAATTCCTAACAAAGTTTTGACATAGTTTCCCAATTCGGGCATTCAGAACATATAGCACGTTGCTGTAAGCAAGCACATTCTCATTCAAAGTTGCAAGTTACTATGTAGGAACAAGTTTGTATAGGTATTTCAAAGATGCCCAGAACTGAGCTAAACTTGGGATGTCTGCAACTCCCAGAAATAACTTCATGCCCCATCTCCCTAAATTCCAGCTTGTAAGGTTCCCATAATTCCTAACAAAGTTTTGACACAGATTCCCAATTCGGGCATTCAGAACATATAGCACGTTGCTGTTAGCAAGCACATTCTCATTCAAAGTTGCAAGTTACTATGTAGGAACAAGTTTGTATAGGTATTTCAAAGATGCCCAGAAGGGAGCTAAACTTGGTATGTCTCCAACTCCCAGAAATAACTTCATGCCCCATCTCCCTAAATTCCAGCATTTAAGGATCCCATAATTCCTAAAAAAGTTTTGACACAGATTCCCAATTCGGGCATTCAGAACATATAGCACGTTGCTGTAAGCAAGCACATTCTCATTCAAAGTTGCAAGTTACTATGTAGGAACAAGTTTGTATAGGTATTTCAAAGATGCCTAGAACTGAGCTAAACGTTGTATGTCTCCAACTCCTAGAAATAACATCATGCCCCATCTCCCTTACTTCCATCTAGTAAGGATCACATAATTTCTAACAATGTTTTGAAACAGATTCCCAATTCGGGCATTCAGAACATATAGCACGTTGCTGTAAGCAAGCACATTCTCATTCAATGTTGCAAGTTACTATGTAGGAACAAGTTTGTATAAGTATTTCAAAGATGCCCAGAACTGAGCTAAAGTGGGTATGTCTCCAACTCCTAGAAACAACATCATGCCCCATCTTCCTTACTTCCAGCTAGTAAGGATCACATAATTCCTAACAAAGTTTTGACACAGATTCCCAATTCGGTCATTCAGAACATATAGCACGTTGCTGTAAGCAAGCACATTCTCATTCAAAGTTGCAAGTTACTATGTAGGAATAAGTTGGTATAGGTATTTCAAAGATGCCCAGAACTGAGCTAAACTTGGTATGTCTCCAACTCCTAGAAATAACTTCATGCCCCATCTCCATTACTTCCAGGTAGTAAGGATCACATAATTCCTAACAAATTTTTCACACAGTTTCCCAATTCGGGCATTCAGAACATATAGCACGTTGCTGTAAGCAAGCACATTCTCATTCAAAGTTGCAAGTTACTATGTAGGAACAAGTTTGTATAGGTATTTCAAAGATGCCCAGAACTGAGCTAAACGTTGTATGATTCCAATTCCTAGAAATAACTTCATGCCCCATCTCCCGTACTTCCAGCTAGTAAGGATCACATAATTCCTAACAAAGTTTTGACACAGATTCCCAATTCGGGCATTCAGAATATATAGCACGTTGCTGTAAGCAAGCACATTCTCATTCAAAGTTGCAAGTTACTATGTAGGAACAAGTTTGTATAGGTATTTCAATGATGCCCAGAAATGAGCTAAACTTGGTATGTCTCCTACTCATAGAATTAACTTCATGCCCCATCTCACTTACTTCCAGCTAGTAAGGATCATATAATTCCTAACAAAGTTTTGACACAGATTCCCAATTCGGGCATTCAGAACATATAGCACGTTGCTGTAAGCAAGCACATTCTCATTCAAAGTTGCAAGTTACTATGTAGGAACAAGTTTGTATAGGTATTTCAAAGATGCCCAGAACTGAGCTAAACGTTGTATGATTCCAACTCCTAGAAATAACTTCATGCCCCATCTCCCTTACTTCCAGCTAGTAATGATCACATAATTCCTAACAAAGTTTTGACACAGATTCCCAATTCGGGCATTCAGAACATATAGCACGTTGCTGTAAGCAAGCACATTCTCATTCAAAGTTGCAAGTTAATATGTAGGAACAAGATTGTATAGGTATTTCATAGATGCCCAGAACTGAGCTAAACTTGGTATGTCTCCAACTCCTAGAAATAACTTCATGCCCAATCTCCCTAAATTCCAGCTTGTAAGGATCACATAATTCCTAACAAAGTTTTGACACATATTCCCAATTCGGGCATTCAGAACATATAGCACGTTGCTGTAAGCAAGCACATTCTCATTCAAAGTTGCAAGTTACTATGTAGGAACAAGTTTGTATAGGTATTTCAAAGATGCCTAGAACTGAGCTAAACTTGGTATGTCTCCAACTCCTAGAAATAACATCATGCCCCATCTCCCTTACTTCCATCTAGTAAGGATCACATAATTTCTAACAATGTTTTGAAACAGATTCCCAATTCGGGCATTCAGAACATATAGCACGTTGCTGTAAGCAAGCACATTCACATTCAATGTTGCAAGTTACTATGTAGGAACTAGTTTGTATAAGTATTTCAAAGATGCCCAGAACTGAGCTAAAGTGGGTATGTCTCCAACTCCTAGAAATAACATCATGCCCCATCTTCCTTACTTCCAGCTAGTAAGGATCACATAATTCCTAACAAAGTTTTGACACAGATTCCAAATTCGGTCATTAGGAACATATAGCACGTTGCTGTAAGCAAGCACATTCTCATTCAAAGTTGCAAGTTACTATGTAGGAACAAGTTTGTATAGGTATTTCAAAGATGCCCAGAACTGAGCTAAACTTGGTATGTCTCCAACTCCTAGAGATAACTTCATGCCCCATCTCCATTACTTCCAGCTAGTAAGGATCACATAATTCCTAACAAAGTTTTGACACAGTTTCCCAATTCGGGCATTCAGAACATATAGCACGTTGCTGTAAGCAAGCACATTCTCATTCAAAGTTGCAAGTTACTATATAGGAACAAGTTTGTATAGGTATTTCAAAGATGCCCAGAACTGAGCTAAACGTTGTATGTCTCCAACTCCTAGATATAACTTCATGCCCCATCTCCCTTACTTCCAGCTAGTAAGGATCACATAATTCCTAAAAAAGTATTGACACAGATTCCCAATTCGGGCATTCAGAACATATAGCACGTTGCTGTAAGCAAGCACATTCTCATTCAAAGTTGCAAGTTACTATGTAGGAACAAGTTTGTATAGGTATTTCAAAGATGCCCAGAACTGAGCTAAATGTTGTATGATTCCAACTCCTAGAAATAACTTCATGCCCCATCTCCCTTACTTCCAGCTAGTAAGGATCACATAATTCCTAACAAAGTTTTGACACAGATTCCCAATTCGGGCATTCAGAATATATAGCACGTTGCTGTAAGCAAGCACATTCTCATTCAAAGTTGCAAGTTACTATGTAGGAACAAGTTTGTATAGGTATTTCAAAGATGCCCAGAACTGAGCTAAACGTTGTATGTCTACAACTCCTAGAAATAACTTCATGCCCCATCTCCATTACTTCCAGCTAGTAAGGGTCACATAATTCCTAACAAAGTTTTGACACAGATTCCCAATTCGGGCATTCAGAACATATAGCACGTTGCTGTAAGCAAGCACATTCTCATTCAAAGTTGCAAATTACTATGTAGGAACAAGTTTGTATAGGTATTTCAAAGAAGCCCAGAACTGAGCTAAACTTGGTATGTCTCCAACTCCTAGAAAAAACTTCATGCCCCATCTCCCTTACTTCCAGCTAGTAAGGATCACATAATTCCTAACAAAGTTTTGACACAGATTCCCAATTCGGGCATTCAGAACATATAGCACGTTGCTGTAAGCAAGCACATTCTCATTCAAAGTTGCAAGATACTATGTAGGAACAAGTTTGTATAGGTATTTCAAAGATGCCCAGAACTGAGCTAAACGTTGTATGTCTACAACTCCTAGAAATAACTTCATGCCCCATCTCCATTACTTCCAGCTAGTAAGGGTCACATAATTCCTAACAAAGTTTTGACACAGATTCCCAATTCGGGCATTCAGAACATATAGCACGTTGCTGTAAGCAAGCACATTCTCATTCAAAGTTGCAAATTACTATGTAGGAACAAGTTTGTATAGGTATTTCAAAGATGCCCAGAACTGAGCTAAACTTGGTATGTCTCCAACTCCTAGAAAAAACTTCATGCCCCATCTCCCTTACTTCCAGCTAGTAAGGATCACATAATTCCTAACAAAGTTTTGACACAGATTCCCAATTCGGGCATTCAGAACATATAGCACGTTGCTGTAAGCAAGCACATTCTCATTCAAAGTTGCAAGATACTATGTAGGAACAAGTTTGTATAGGTATTTCAAAGATGCCCAGAACTGAGCTAAACTTGGTATGTCTCCAACTCCTAGAAATAACTTCATGCCCCATCTCCCTTACTTCCATCTAGTAAGGATCACATAATTCCTAACAAAGTTTTGACACAGAATCCCAATTCGGGCATTCAGAACATTTAGCACGTTTCTGTAAGCAAGCACATTCTCATTCAAAGTTGCAAGTTACTATGTAGGAACAAGTTTGTATAGGTATTTCAAAGATGCCCAGAACTGAGCTAAACTTGGTATGTCTCCAACTCCTAGAAATAACTTCATGCCCCATCTCCCTTACTTCCAGCTAGTAAGGATCACATAATTCCTAACAAAGTTTTGACAAAGATTCCCAATTCGGGCATTCAGAACATATAGCACGTTGCTGTAAGCAAGCACATTCTCATTAAAAGTTGCAAGTTACTATGTAGGAACAAGTTTGTATAGGTATTTCAAAGATGCCCAGAAATAAGCTAAACTTGGTATGTCTCCTACTCATAGAAATAACTTCATGCCCCATCTCCCTTACTTCCAGCTAGTAAGGATCACATAATTCCTAACAAAGTTTTGACACAGATTCCCAATTCGGGCATTCAGAACATATAGCACGTTGCTGTAAGCAAGCACATTCTCATTCAAAGTTGCAAGTTACTATGTAGGAACGAGTTTGTATAGGTATTTCAAAGATGCCCAGAACTGAGCTAAACTTGGTATGTCTCCAACTCCTAGAAATAACTTCATGCCCCATCTCCATTACTTCCAGCTAGTAAGGATCACATAATTCCTAACAAAGTTTTGACACAGTTTCCCAATTCGGGCATTCAGAACATATTGCACGTTGCTGTAAGCAAGCACATTCTCATTCAAAGTTGCAAGTTACTATGTAGGAACAAGTTTGTATAGGTATTTCAAAGATGCCCAGAACTGAGCTAAACTTGGTATGTCTCCAACTCCTAGAAATAACTTCATGCCCCATCTCCCTTACTTCCAGCTAGTAAGGATCACATAATTCCTAACAAAGTTTTGACACAGATTCCCAATTCGGGCATTCAGAACATATAGCACGTTGCTGTAAGCAAGCACATTCTCATTCAAAGTTGCAAGTTACTATGTAGGAACAAGTTTGTATAGGTATTTCAAAGATGCCCAGAACTGACCTAAAGTGGGTATGTGTCCAACTCCTAGAAATAACTTCATGCCCCATCTCCCTTACTTCCAGCTAGTAAGGATCACATAATTCCTAACAAAGTTTTGACACAGATTCCGAATTCCGGCATTCAGAACACATAGCACGTTGCTGTAAGCAAGCACATTCTCATTCAAAGTTGCAAGTTACTATGTAGGAACAAGTTTGTATAGGTATTTCAAAGATGCCCAGAACTGAGCTAAACTTGGTATGTCTCCAACTCCTAGAAATAACTTCATGCCCCATCTCCCTTACTTCCAGCTAGTAAGGATCACATAATTCCTAACAAAGTTTTGACACAGATTCCCAATTCGGGCATTCAGAACATATAGCACGTTGCTGTAAGCAAGCACATTCTCATTCAAAGTTGCAAGTTACTATGTAGGAACAAGTTTGTATAGTTATTTCAAAGATGCCCAGAACTGAGCTAAACTTGGTATGTCTCCAACTCCTAGAAATAACTTCATGCCCCATCTCCCTTACTTCCAGCTAGTAAGGATCACATAATTCCTAACACAGTTTTGACAAAGATTCCCAATTCGGGCATTCAGAACATATAGCACGTTGCTGTAAGCAAGCACATTCTCATTCAAAGTTGCAAGTTACTATGTAGGAACAAGATTGTATAGGTATTTCAAAGATGCCCAGAACTGAGCTAAACGTTGTATGTCTCCAACTCCTAGATATAACTTCATGCCCCATCTCCCTTACTTCCATCTAGTAAGGATCACATAATTTCTAACAAAGTTTTGACACAGATTCCCAAATCGGGGATTCAGAACATATAGCACGTTGCTGTAAGCAAACACATTCTCATTCAAAGTTGCAAGTTACTATGTAGGAACAAGTTTTTATAGGTATTTCAAAGATGCCCAGAACTGTGCTAAACTTGGTATGTGTCCAACTCCTAGAAATATCTTCATGCCCCAACTCCCTTACTTCCAGCTAGTAAGGATCACATAATTCCTAACAAAGTTTTGACACAGATTCCCAATTCGGGCATTCACAACATATAGCACGTTGCTGTAAGCAAGCACATTCTCATTAAAAGTTGCAAGTTACTATGTAGGAACAAGTTTGTATAGGTATTTCAAAGATGCCCAGAAATAAGCTAAACTTGGTATGTCTCCTACTCATAGAAATAACTTCATGCCCCATCTCCCTTACTTCCAGCTAGTAAGGATCACATAATTCCTAACAAAGTTTTGACACAGATTCCCAATTCGGGCATTCAGAACATATAGCACGTTGCTGTAAGCAAGCACATTCTCATTCAAAGTTGCAAGTTACTATGTAGGAACGAGTTTGTATAGGTATTTCAAAGATGCCCAGAACTGAGCTAAACTTGGTATGTCTCCAACTCCTAGAAATAACTTCATGCCCCATCTCCATTACTTCCAGCTAGTAAGGATCACATAATTCCTAACAAAGTTTTGACACAGTTTCCCAATTCGGGCATTCAGAACATATTGCACGTTGCTGTAAGCAAGCACATTCTCATTCAAAGTTGCAAGTTACTATGTAGGAACAAGTTTGTATAGGTATTTCAAAGATGCCCAGAACTGAGCTAAACTTGGTATGTCTCCAACTCCTAGAAATAACTTCATGCCCCATCTCCCTTACTTCAAGCTGGTAAGGATCACATAATTCCTAACAAAGTTTTGACACTGATTCCCAATTCGGGCATTCAGAACATATAGCATGTTGCTTTAAGCAAGCACTTTCTCTTTACAAGTAGCAAGTTACTATGTAGGAACAAGTTTGTATAGGTATTTCAAAGATGCCCAGAACTGTGCTAAACTTGGTATGTTTCCAACTTCTAGAAATAACTTCATGCACCATCTCCCTTAATTCCAGCTAGTAAGGATCACATAATTCCTAACAAAGTTTTGACACAGATTCCCAATTCGGGCTTTCAGAACATATAGCACGTTGCTGTAAGCAAGCACATTCTCATTCAAAGTTGCAAGTTACTATGTAGGAACAAGTTTGTATAGGTATTTCAAAGATGCCCAGAACTGAGCTAAACGATGTATGTCTCCAACTCCTAGAAATAACTTCATGCCCCATCTCTCTTACTTCCAGCTAGTAAGGATCACATAATTCCTAACAAAGTTTTGACACAGATTCCCAATTCGGGCATTCAGAACATATAGCACGTTGCTGTAAGCAAGCACATTCTCATTCAAAGATGCAAGTGACTATGTAGGAACAAGTTTGTATAGGTATTTCAAAGATGCCCAGAACTGAGCTAAACGTTGTAAGTCTCCAACTCCTAGAAATATCTTCATGCCCCATCTTTCTTACTTACAGCTAGTAAGGATCACATAATTTCTAACAAAGTTTTGACACAGATTCCCAATTCGGGCATTCAGAACATATAGCACGTTGCTGTAAGCAAGCACATTCTCATTCAAAGTTGCAAGTTACTATGTAGGAACAAGTTTGTATAGGTATTTCAAAGATGCCCAGAACTGAGCTAAAGTGGGTATGTCTCCAACTCCTAGAAATAACTTCATGCCCCATCTCCCTTACTTCCAGCTAGTAAGGATCACATAATTCCTAACAAAGTTTTGACACAGATTGCCAATTCGGGCATTCAGAACATATAGCACGTTGCTGTAAGCAAGCACATTCTCATTCAAAGTTGCAATTTACTATGTAGGAACAAGTTTGTATAGGTATTTCAAAGATGCCCAGAACTGAGCTAAACGTTGTATGTCTCCAACTCCTAGAAATAACTTCATGCCCCATCTCCCTTACTTCCAGCTAGTAAGGATCACATAATTCCTAACAAACTTTTGACACAGATTCCGAATTCGGGCATTCAGAACATATAGCACGTTGCTGTAAGCAAGCACATTCTCATTGAAAGTTGCAAGTTACTATGTAGGAACAAGTTTGTATAGGACTCTCAAAGATGCCCAGAACTGAGCTAAACTTGGTATGTCTCCAACTCCTAGAAATAACTTCATGCCCCATCTCCCTTACTTCCAGCTAGTAAGGATCACATAATTCCTAACAAAGTATTGACACAGATTCCCAATTCGGGCATTCAGAACATGTAGCACGTTGCTGTAAGCAAGCACATTCTCATTCAAAGTTGCAAGTTACTATGTAGGAACAAGTTTGTATACGTATTTCAAAGATGCCCAGAACTGTGCTAAACTTGGTATGTGTCCATCTCCTAGAAATAACTTCATGACCCATCTCCCTTACTTCCAGCTAGTAAGGATCACGTAATATTCCTAAACAAGTTTTGACACAGATTCGAAATTCGGGCATTCAGAACATATAGCACGTTGCTGTAAGCAAGCACATTCTCATTCAAAGTTGCAAGTTACTAGGTAGGAACAAGTTTGTATAGGTATTTCAAAGATGCCCAGAACTGAGCTAAAGTGGGTATGTCTCCAACTCCTAGAAATAACTTCATGCCCCATCTCCCTTTCTTCCATCTAGTAAGGATCACATAATATCTAACAAAGATTTGACACAGATTCCCAATTCGGGCATTCAGAACATATAGGACGTTGCTGTAAGCAAACACATTCTCATTCAAAGTTGCAATTTACTATGTAGGAACAAGTTTGTATAGGTATTTCAAAGATGCCCAGAACTGAGCTAAACTTGGTATGTCTCCAACTCCTAGAAATAACTTCATGCCCCATCTCCATTACTTCCAGCTAGTAAGGGTCACATAATTCCTAACAAAGTTTTGACACAGATTCCCAATTCGGGCATTCAGAACATATAGCACGTTGCTGTAAGCAAGAACATTCTCATTCAAAGTTGCAAATTACTATGTAGGAACAAGTTTGTATAGGTATTTCAAAGATGCCCAGAACTGAGCTAAACTTGGTATGTCTCCAACTCCTAGAAAAAACTTCATGCCCCATCTCCCTTACTTCCAGCTAGTAAGGATCACATAATTCCTAACAAAGTTTTGACACAGATTCCCAATTCGGGCATTCAGAACATATAGCACGTTGCTGTAAGCAAGCACATTCTCATTCAAAGTTGCAAGATACTATGTAGGAACAAGTTTGTATAGGTATTTCAAAGATGCCCAGAACTGAGCTAAACGTTGTATGTCTACAACTCCTAGAAATAACTTCATGCCCCATCTCCATTACTTCCAGCTAGTAAGGGTCACATAATTCCTAACAAAGTTTTGACACAGATTCCCAATTCGGGCATTCAGAACATATAGCACGTTGCTGTAAGCAAGCACATTCTCATTCAAAGTTGCAAATTACTATGTAGGAACAAGTTTGTATAGGTATTTCAAAGATGCCCAGAACTGAGCTAAACTTGGTATGTCTCCAACTCCTAGAAAAAACTTCATGCCCCATCTCCCTTACTTCCAGCTAGTAAGGATCACATAATTCCTAACAAAGTTTTGACACAGATTCCCAATTCGGGCATTCAGAACATATAGCACGTTGCTGTAAGCAAGCACATTCTCATTCAAAGTTGCAAGATACTATGTAGGAACAAGTTTGTATAGGTATTTCAAAGATGCCCAGAACTGAGCTAAACTTGGTATGTCTCCAACTCCTAGAAATAACTTCATGCCCCATCTCCCTTACTTCCATCTAGTAAGGATCACATAATTCCTAACAAAGTTTTGACACAGAATCCCAATTCGGGCATTCAGAACATTTAGCACGTTTCTGTAAGCAAGCACATTCTCATTCAAAGTTGCAAGTTACTATGTAGGAACAAGTTTGTATAGGTATTTCAAAGATGCCCAGAACTGAGCTAAACTTGGTATGTCTCCAACTCCTAGAAATAACTTCATGCCCCATCTCCCTTACTTCCAGCTAGTAAGGATCACATAATTCCTAACAAAGTTTTGACAAAGATTCCCAATTCGGGCATTCAGAACATATAGCACGTTGCTGTAAGCAAGCACATTCTCATTAAAAGTTGCAAGTTACTATGTAGGAACAAGTTTGTATAGGTATTTCAAAGATGCCCAGAAATAAGCTAAACTTGGTATGTCTCCTACTCATAGAAATAACTTCATGCCCCATCTCCCTTACTTCCAGCTAGTAAGGATCACATAATTCCTAACAAAGTTTTGACACAGATTCCCAATTCGGGCATTCAGAACATATAGCACGTTGCTGTAAGCAAGCACATTCTCATTCAAAGTTGCAAGTTACTATGTAGGAACGAGTTTGTATAGGTATTTCAAAGATGCCCAGAACTGAGCTAAACTTGGTATGTCTCCAACTCCTAGAAATAACTTCATGCCCCATCTCCATTACTTCCAGCTAGTAAGGATCACATAATTCCTAACAAAGTTTTGACACAGTTTCCCAATTCGGGCATTCAGAACATATTGCACGTTGCTGTAAGCAAGCACATTCTCATTCAAAGTTGCAAGTTACTATGTAGGAACAAGTTTGTATAGGTATTTCAAAGATGCCCAGAACTGAGCTAAACTTGGTATGTCTCCAACTCCTAGAAATAACTTCATGCCCCATCTCCCTTACTTCCAGCTAGTAAGGATCACATAATTCCTAACAAAGATTTGACACAGATTCCCAATTCGGGCATTCAGAACATATAGCACGTTGCTGTAAGCAAGCACATTCTCATTCAAAGTTGCAAGTTACTATGTAGGAACAAGTTTGTATAGGTATTTCAAAGATGCCCAGAACTGACCTAAAGTGGGTATGTCTCCAACTCCTAGAAATAACTTCATGCCCCATCTCCCTTACTTCCAGCTAGTAAGGATCACATAATTCCTAACACAGTTTTGACAAAGATTCCCAATTCGGGCATTCAGAACATATAGCACGTTGCTGTAAGCAAGCACATTCTCATTCAAAGTTGCAAGTTACTATGTAGGAACAAGATTGTATAGGTATTTCAAAGATGCCCAGAACTGAGCTAAACGTTGTATGTCTCCAACTCCTAGATATAACTTCATGCCCCATCTCCCTTACTTCCATCTAGTAAGGATCACATAATTTCTAACAAAGTTTTGACACAGATTCCCAAATCGGGGATTCAGAACATATAGCACGTTGCTGTAAGCAAACACATTCTCATTCAAAGTTGCAAGTTACTATGTAGGAACAAGTTTTTATAGGTATTTCAAAGATGCCCAGAACTGTGCTAAACTTGGTATGTGTCCAACTCCTAGAAATATCTTCATGCCCCAACTCCCTTACTTCCAGCTAGTAAGGATCACATAATTCCTAACAAAGTTTTGACACAGATTCCCAATTCGGGCATTCACAACATATAGCACGTTGCTGTAAGCAAGCACATTCTCATTAAAAGTTGCAAGTTACTATGTAGGAACAAGTTTGTATAGGTATTTCAAAGATGCCCAGAAATAAGCTAAACTTGGTATGTCTCCTACTCATAGAAATAACTTCATGCCCCATCTCCCTTACTTCCAGCTAGTAAGGATCACATAATTCCTAACAAAGTTTTGACACAGATTCCCAATTCGGGCATTCAGAACATATAGCACGTTGCTGTAAGCAAGCACATTCTCATTCAAAGTTGCAAGTTACTATGTAGGAACGAGTTTGTATAGGTATTTCAAAGATGCCCAGAACTGAGCTAAACTTGGTATGTCTCCAACTCCTAGAAATAACTTCATGCCCCATCTCCATTACTTCCAGCTAGTAAGGATCACATAATTCCTAACAAAGTTTTGACACAGTTTCCCAATTCGGGCATTCAGAACATATTGCACGTTGCTGTAAGCAAGCACATTCTCATTCAAAGTTGCAAGTTACTATGTAGGAACAAGTTTGTATAGGTATTTCAAAGATGCCCAGAACTGAGCTAAACTTGGTATGTCTCCAACTCCTAGAAATAACTTCATGCCCCATCTCCCTTACTTCAAGCTGGTAAGGATCACATAATTCCTAACAAAGTTTTGACACTGATTCCCAATTCGGGCATTCAGAACATATAGCATGTTGCTTTAAGCAAGCACTTTCTCTTTACAAGTAGCAAGTTACTATGTAGGAACAAGTTTGTATAGGTATTTCAAAGATGCCCAGAACTGTGCTAAACTTGGTATGTTTCCAACTTCTAGAAATAACTTCATGCACCATCTCCCTTAATTCCAGCTAGTAAGGATCACATAATTCCTAACAAAGTTTTGACACAGATTCCCAATTCGGGCTTTCAGAACATATAGCACGTTGCTGTAAGCAAGCACATTCTCATTCAAAGTTGCAAGTTACTATGTAGGAACAAGTTTGTATAGGTATTTCAAAGATGCCCAGAACTGAGCTAAACGATGTATGTCTCCAACTCCTAGAAATAACTTCATGCCCCATCTCTCTTACTTCCAGCTAGTAAGGATCACATAATTCCTAACAAAGTTTTGACACAGATTCCCAATTCGGGCATTCAGAACATATAGCACGTTGCTGTAAGCAAGCACATTCTCATTCAAAGATGCAAGTGACTATGTAGGAACAAGTTTGTATAGGTATTTCAAAGATGCCCAGAACTGAGCTAAACGTTGTAAGTCTCCAACTCCTAGAAATATCTTCATGCCCCATCTTTCTTACTTACAGCTAGTAAGGATCACATAATTTCTAACAAAGTTTTGACACAGATTCCCAATTCGGGCATTCAGAACATATAGCACGTTGCTGTAAGCAAGCACATTCTCATTCAAAGTTGCAAGTTACTATGTAGGAACAAGTTTGTATAGGTATTTCAAAGATGCCCAGAACTGAGCTAAAGTGGGTATGTCTCCAACTCCTAGAAATAACTTCATGCCCCATCTCCCTTACTTCCAGCTAGTAAGGATCACATAATTCCTAACAAAGTTTTGACACAGATTGCCAATTCGGGCATTCAGAACATATAGCACGTTGCTGTAAGCAAGCACATTCTCATTCAAAGTTGCAATTTACTATGTAGGAACAAGTTTGTATAGGTATTTCAAAGATGCCCAGAACTGAGCTAAACGTTGTATGTCTCCAACTCCTAGAAATAACTTCATGCCCCATCTCCCTTACTTCCAGCTAGTAAGGATCACATAATTCCTAACAAACTTTTGACACAGATTCCGAATTCGGGCATTCAGAACATATAGCACGTTGCTGTAAGCAAGCACATTCTCATTGAAAGTTGCAAGTTACTATGTAGGAACAAGTTTGTATAGGACTCTCAAAGATGCCCAGAACTGAGCTAAACTTGGTATGTCTCCAACTCCTAGAAATAACTTCATGCCCCATCTCCCTTACTTCCAGCTAGTAAGGATCACATAATTCCTAACAAAGTATTGACACAGATTCCCAATTCGGGCATTCAGAACATGTAGCACGTTGCTGTAAGCAAGCACATTCTCATTCAAAGTTGCAAGTTACTATGTAGGAACAAGTTTGTATACGTATTTCAAAGATGCCCAGAACTGTGCTAAACTTGGTATGTGTCCATCTCCTAGAAATAACTTCATGACCCATCTCCCTTACTTCCAGCTAGTAAGGATCACGTAATATTCCTAAACAAGTTTTGACACAGATTCGAAATTCGGGCATTCAGAACATATAGCACGTTGCTGTAAGCAAGCACATTCTCATTCAAAGTTGCAAGTTACTAGGTAGGAACAAGTTTGTATAGGTATTTCAAAGATGCCCAGAACTGAGCTAAAGTGGGTATGTCTCCAACTCCCAGAAATAACTTCATGCCCCATCTCCCTTTCTTCCATCTAGTAAGGATCACATAATATCTAACAAAGATTTGACACAGATTCCCAATTCGGGCATTCAGAACATATAGGACGTTGCTGTAAGCAAACACATTCTCATTCAAAGTTGCAATTTACTATGTAGGAACAAGTTTGTATAGGTATTTCAAAGATGCCCAGAACTGAGCTAAACTTGGTATGTCTCCAACTCCTAGAAATAACTTCATGCCCCATCTCCCTTACTTCCAGCTAGTAAGGATCACATAATTCCTAACAAAGTTTTGACACAGATTTCCACTTCGGGCATTCAGAACATATTGCACGTTGCTGTAAGCAAGCACATTCTCATTCAAAGTTGCAAGTTACTATGTAGGAACAAGTTTGTATAGGTATTTCAAAGATGCCCAGAACTGAGCTAAACTTGGTATGTCTCCAACTCCTAGAAATAACTTCATGCCCCATCTCCCTTACTTCCAGCTAGTAAGGATCACATAATTTCTAACAAAGATTTCACACAGATTCCCAATTCGGGCATTCAGAACATATAGCACGTTGCTGTAAGCAAACACATTCTCATTCAAAGTTGCAAGTTACTATGTAGGAACAAGTTTGTATAGGTATTTCTAAGATGCCCAGACCTGAGCTAAACTTTGTATGTCTCCAACTCCTAGAAATAACTTCATGCCCCATCTCCCTTACTTCCAGCTAGTAAGGATCACATAATTCCTAATAATTTTTTGACACAGATTCCCAATTCTGGCATTCAGAACATCTAGCACGTTGCTGTAAGCAAGCACATTCTCATTCAAAGTTGCAAATTACTATGTAGGAACAAGTTTGTATAGGTATTTCAAAGATGCCCAGAACTGAGCTAAACGTTGTATGTCTCCAACACCTAGAAATAACTTCATGACCGATCTCCCTTACTTCCAGCTAGTAAGGATCACATAATTCCTAACAAAGTTTTGACACAGATTCCCAATTCGGGCATTCAGAACATATAGCACGTTGCTGTAAGCAAGCACATTCTCATTCAAAGTTGCAAGTTACTATGTAAGAACAAGTTTGTATAGGACTTTCAAAGATGCCCAGAACTGAGCTAAACTTGGTATATCTCAAACTCCTAGAAATAACTTCATGCCCCATCTCCCTTACTTCCAGCTGGTAAGGATTACATAATTCCTAACAAAGTTTTGACACAGATTCCCAATTCGGGCATTCAGAACATGTAGCACGTTGCTGTAAGCAAGCACATTCTCATTCAAAGTTGCAAGTTACTATGTAGGAACAAGTTTGTATAGGTATTTCAAAGATGCCCAGAACTGAGCTAAACTTGGTATGTCTCCAACTCCTAGAAATAACTTCATGCCCCGTAACACTTACTTCCAGCTAGTAAGGATCACATAATTCCTAACAAAGTATTGACACAGATTCCCAATGCGGGCATTCAGAACATATAGCACGTTGCTGTAAGCAAGCACATTCTCATTCAAAGTTGCAAGTTACTATGTAGGAACAAGTTTGTATAGGTATTTCAAAGATGCGCAGAACTGAGCTAAAGTTGGTATGTCTCCAACTCCTAGAAATAACTTCATGCTCCATGTCCCTTACTTCCATCTAGTAAGGATCACATAATTCCTAACAAAGATTTGACACAGATTCCCAATTCTGGCATTCAGAACAGATAGCACGTTGCTGTAAGCAAGCACATTCTCATTCAAAGTTGCAAGTTACTATGTAGGAACAAGTTTGTATAGGTATTTCAAAGATGCCCAGAACTGAGCTAAACGTTGTATGTCTCCAACTCCTAGAAATAACTTCATGCCCCATCTCCCTTACTTCCAGCTAGTAAGGATCACATAATTCCTAACAAACTTTTGACACAGATTCCGAATTCGGGCATTCAGAACATATAGCACGTTGCTGTAAGCAAGCACATTCTCATTGAAAGTTGCAAGTTACTATGTAGGAACAAGTTTGTATAGGACTCTCAAAGATGCCCAGAACTGAGCTAAACTTGGTATGTCTCCAACTCCTAGAAATAACTTCATGCCCCATCTCCCTTACTTCCAGCTAGTAAGGATCACATAATTCCTAACAAAGTATTGACACAGATTCCCAATTCGGGCATTCAGAACATGTAGCACGTTGCTGTAAGCAAGCACATTCTCATTCAAAGTTGCAAGTTACTATGTAGGAACAAGTTTGTATACGTATTTCAAAGATGCCCAGAACTGTGCTAAACTTGGTATGTGTCCATCTCCTAGAAATAACTTCATGACCCATCTCCCTTACTTCCAGCTAGTAAGGATCACGTAATATTCCTAAACAAGTTTTGACACAGATTCGAAATTCGGGCATTCAGAACATATAGCACGTTGCTGTAAGCAAGCACATTCTCATTCAAAGTTGCAAGTTACTAGGTAGGAACAAGTTTGTATAGGTATTTCAAAGATGCCCAGAACTGAGCTAAAGTGGGTATGTCTCCAACTCCTAGAAATAACTTCATGCCCCATCTCCCTTTCTTCCATCTAGTAAGGATCACATAATATCTAACAAAGATTTGACACAGATTCCCAATTCGGGCATTCAGAACATATAGGACGTTGCTGTAAGCAAACACATTCTCATTCAAAGTTGCAATTTACTATGTAGGAACAAGTTTGTATAGGTATTTCAAAGATGCCCAGAACTGAGCTAAACTTGGTATGTCTCCAACTCCTAGAAATAACTTCATGCCCCATCTCCCTTACTTCCAGCTAGTAAGGATCACATAATTCCTAACAAAGTTTTGACACAGATTTCCACTTCGGGCATTCAGAACATATTGCACGTTGCTGTAAGCAAGCACATTCTCATTCAAAGTTGCAAGTTACTATGTAGGAACAAGTTTGTATAGGTATTTCAAAGATGCCCAGAACTGAGCTAAACTTGGTATGTCTCCAACTCCTAGAAATAACTTCATGCCCCATCTCCCTTACTTCCAGCTAGTAAGGATCACATAATTTCTAACAAAGATTTCACACAGATTCCCAATTCGGGCATTCAGAACATATAGCACGTTGCTGTAAGCAAACACATTCTCATTCAAAGTTGCAAGTTACTATGTAGGAACAAGTTTGTATAGGTATTTCTAAGATGCCCAGACCTGAGCTAAACTTTGTATGTCTCCAACTCCTAGAAATAACTTCATGCCCCATCTCCCTTACTTCCAGCTAGTAAGGATCACATAATTCCTAATAATGTTTTGACACAGATTCCCAATTCTGGCATTCAGAACATCTAGCACGTTGCTGTAAGCAAGCACATTCTCATTCAAAGTTGCAAATTACTATGTAGGAACAAGTTTGTATAGGTATTTCAAAGATGCCCAGAACTGAGCTAAACGTTGTATGTCTCCAACGCCTAGAAATAACTTCATGACCGATCTCCCTTACTTCCAGCTAGTAAGGATCACATAATTCCTAACAAAGTTTTGACACAGATTCCCAATTCGGGCATTCAGAACATATAGCACGTTGCTGTAAGCAAGCACATTCTCATTCAAAGTTGCAAGTTACTATGTAAGAACAAGTTTGTATAGGACTTTCAAAGATGCCCAGAACTGAGCTAAACTTGGTATATCTCAAACTCCTAGAAATAACTTCATGCCCCATCTCCCTTACTTCCAGCTGGTAAGGATTACATAATTCCTAACAAAGTTTTGACACAGATTCCCAATTCGGGCATTCAGAACATGTAGCACGTTGCTGTAAGCAAGCACATTCTCATTCAAAGTTGCAAGTTACTATGTAGGAACAAGTTTGTATAGGTATTTCAAAGATGCCCAGAACTGAGCTAAACTTGGTATGTCTCCAACTCCTAGAAATAACTTCATGCCCCGTAACACTTACTTCCAGCTAGTAAGGATCACATAATTCCTAACAAAGTATTGACACAGATTCCCAATGCGGGCATTCAGAACATATAGCACGTTGCTGTAAGCAAGCACATTCTCATTCAAAGTTGCAAGTTACTATGTAGGAACAAGTTTGTATAGGTATTTCAAAGATGCGCAGAACTGAGCTAAAGTTGGTATGTCTCCAACTCCTAGAAATAACTTCATGCTCCATGTCCCTTACTTCCATCTAGTAAGGATCACATAATTCCTAACAAAGATTTGACACAGATTCCCAATTCTGGCATTCAGAACAGATAGCACGTTGCTGTAAGCAAGCACATTCTCATTCAAAGTTGCAAGTTACTATGTAGGAACAAGTTTGTATAGGTATTTCAAAGATGCCCAGAACTGAGCTAAACTTGGTATGTCTCCAACTCCTAGAAATAACTTCATGCCCCATCTCCCTTACTTCCAGCTAGTAAGGATCACATAATTCCTAACAAAGTTTTGACACAGATTCCCAATTCGGGCATTCAGAACATGTAGCACGTTGCTGTAAGCAAGCACATTCTCATTCAAAGTTGCAAGTTACTATGTAGGAACAAGTTTGTATAGGTATTTCAAAGATGCCCAGAACTGAGCTAAATTGGTATGTCTCCAACTCCTAGAAATAGCTTCATGCCCCATCTCCCTTACTTCCAGCTAGTAAGGATCACATAATTCCTAACAAAGTTTTGACACAGATTCCCAATTCGGGCATTCAGAACATATAGCACGTTGCTGTAAGCAAGCACATTCTCATTCAAAGTTGCAAGTTACTATGTAGGAACAAGTTTGTATAGGTATTTCAAAGATGCCCAGAACTGAGCTAAACTTGGTATGTCTCCAACTTCTAGAAATAACTTCATGCCCCATCTCCCTTACTTCCAGCTAGTAATGATCACATAAGTCCTAACAAAGTTTTGACACAGATTCCCTATTCGGGTATTCAGAACATATAGCACGTTGCTGTAAGCAAGCACATTCTCATTCAAAGTTGCAAGTTACTATGTAGGAACAAGTTTGTATAGGTATTTCAAAGATGCCCAGAACTGAGCTAAACGTTGTATGTCTCCAACTCCTAGAAATAACTTCATGACCCATCTCCCTTACTTCCAGCTAGTAAGGATCACATAATTCCTAACAAAGTTTTGACACAGATTTCCACTTCGGGCATTCAGAACATATTGCACGTTGCTGTAAGCAAGCACATTCTCATTCAAAGTTGCAAGTTACTATGTAGGAACAAGTTTGTATAGGTATTTCAAAGATGCCCAGAACTGAGCTAAACTTGGTATGTCTCCAACTCCTAGAAATAACTTCATGCCCCATCTCCCTTACTTCCAGCTAGTAAGGATCACATAATTTCTAACAAAGATTTCACACAGATTCCCAATTCGGGCATTCAGAACATATAGCACGTTGCTGTAAGCAAACACATTCTCATTCAAAGTTGCAAGTTACTATGTAGGAACAAGTTTGTATAGGTATTTCTAAGATGCCCAGACCTGAGCTAAACTTTGTATGTCTCCAACTCCTAGAAATAACTTCATGCCCCATCTCCCTTACTTCCAGCTAGTAAGGATCACATAATTCCTAATAATGTTTTGACACAGATTCCCAATTCTGGCATTCAGAACATCTAGCACGTTGCTGTAAGCAAGCACATTCTCATTCAAAGTTGCAAATTACTATGTAGGAACAAGTTTGTATAGGTATTTCAAAGATGCCCAGAACTGAGCTAAACGTTGTATGTCTCCAACGCCTAGAAATAACTTCATGACCGATCTCCCTTACTTCCAGCTAGTAAGGATCACATAATTCCTAACAAAGTTTTGACACAGATTCCCAATTCGGGCATTCAGAACATATAGCACGTTGCTGTAAGCAAGCACATTCTCATTCAAAGTTGCAAGTTACTATGTAAGAACAAGTTTGTATAGGACTTTCAAAGATGCCCAGAACTGAGCTAAACTTGGTATATCTCAAACTCCTAGAAATAACTTCATGCCCCATCTCCCTTACTTCCAGCTGGTAAGGATTACATAATTCCTAACAAAGTTTTGACACAGATTCCCAATTCGGGCATTCAGAACATGTAGCACGTTGCTGTAAGCAAGCACATTCTCATTCAAAGTTGCAAGTTACTATGTAGGAACAAGTTTGTATAGGTATTTCAAAGATGCCCAGAACTGAGCTAAACTTGGTATGTCTCCAACTCCTAGAAATAACTTCATGCCCCGTAACACTTACTTCCAGCTAGTAAGGATCACATAATTCCTAACAAAGTATTGACACAGATTCCCAATGCGGGCATTCAGAACATATAGCACGTTGCTGTAAGCAAGCACATTCTCATTCAAAGTTGCAAGTTACTATGTAGGAACAAGTTTGTATAGGTATTTCAAAGATGCGCAGAACTGAGCTAAAGTTGGTATGTCTCCAACTCCTAGAAATAACTTCATGCTCCATGTCCCTTACTTCCATCTAGTAAGGATCACATAATTCCTAACAAAGATTTGACACAGATTCCCAATTCTGGCATTCAGAACAGATAGCACGTTGCTGTAAGCAAGCACATTCTCATTCAAAGTTGCAAGTTACTATGTAGGAACAAGTTTGTATAGGTATTTCAAAGATGCCCAGAACTGAGCTAAACGTTGTATGTCTCCAACTCCTAGAAATAACTTCATGCCCCATCTCCCTTACTTCCAGCTAGTAAGGATCACATAATACCTAACAAACTTTTGACACAGATTCCGAATTCGGGCATTCAGAACATATAGCACGTTGCTGTAAGCAAGCACATTCTCATTGAAAGTTGCAAGTTACTATGTAGGAACAAGTTTGTATAGGACTCTCAAAGATGCCCAGAACTGAGCTAAACTTGGTATGTCTCCAACTCCTAGAAATAACTTCATGCCCCATCTCCCTTACTTCCAGCTAGTAAGGATCACATAATTCCTAACAAAGTATTGACACAGATTCCCAATTCGGGCATTCAGAACATGTAGCACGTTGCTGTAAGCAAGCACATTCTCATTCAAAGTTGCAAGTTACTATGTAGGAACAAGTTTGTATACGTATTTCAAAGATGCCCAGAACTGTGCTAAACTTGGTATGTGTCCATCTCCTAGAAATAACTTCATGACCCATCTCCCTTACTTCCAGCTAGTAAGGATCACGTAATATTCCTAAACAAGTTTTGACACAGATTCGAAATTCGGGCATTCAGAACATATAGCACGTTGCTGTAAGCAAGCACATTCTCATTCAAAGTTGCAAGTTACTAGGTAGGAACAAGTTTGTATAGGTATTTCAAAGATGCCCAGAACTGAGCTAAAGTGGGTATGTCTCCAACTCCTAGAAATAACTTCATGCCCCATCTCCCTTTCTTCCATCTAGTAAGGATCACATAATATCTAACAAAGATTTGACACAGATTCCCAATTCGGGCATTCAGAACATATAGGACGTTGCTGTAAGCAAACACATTCTCATTCAAAGTTGCAATTTACTATGTAGGAACAAGTTTGTATAGGTATTTCAAAGATGCCCAGAACTGAGCTAAACTTGGTATGTCTCCAACTCCTAGAAATAACTTCATGCCCCATCTCCCTTACTTCCAGCTAGTAAGGATCACATAATTCCTAACAAAGTTTTGACACAGATTTCCACTTCCGGCATTCAGAACATATTGCACGTTGCTGTAAGCAAGCACATTCTCATTCAAAGTTGCAAGTTACTATGTAGGAACAAGTTTGTATAGGTATTTCAAAGATGCCCAGAACTGAGCTAAACTTGGTATGTCTCCAACTCCTAGAAATAACTTCATGCCCCATCTCCCTTACTTCCAGCTAGTAAGGATCACATAATTTCTAACAAAGATTTCACACAGATTCCCAATTCGGGCATTCAGAACATATAGCACGTTGCTGTAAGCAAACACATTCTCATTCAAAGTTGCAAGTTACTATGTAGGAACAAGTTTGTATAGGTATTTCTAAGATGCCCAGACCTGAGCTAAACTTTGCATGTCTCCAACTCCTAGAAATAACTTCATGCCCCATCTCCCTTACTTCCAGCTAGTAAGGATCACATAATTCCTAATAATGTTTTGACACAGATTCCCAATTCTGGCATTCAGAACATCTAGCACGTTGCTGTAAGCAAGCACATTCTCATTCAAAGTTGCAAATTACTATGTAGGAACAAGTTTGTATAGGTATTTCAAAGATGCCCAGAACTGAGCTAAACGTTGTATGTCTCCAACGCCTAGAAATAACTTCATGACCGATCTCCCTTACTTCCAGCTAGTAAGGATCACATAATTCCTAACAAAGTTTTGACACAGATTCCCAATTCGGGCATTCAGAACATATAGCACGTTGCTGTAAGCAAGCACATTCTCATTCAAAGTTGCAAGTTACTATGTAAGAACAAGTTTGTATAGGACTTTCAAAGATGCCCAGAACTGAGCTAAACTTGGTATATCTCAAACTCCTAGAAATAACTTCATGCCCCATCTCCCTTACTTCCAGCTGGTAAGGATTACATAATTCCTAACAAAGTTTTGACACAGATTCCCAATTCGGGCATTCAGAACATGTAGCACGTTGCTGTAAGCAAGCACATTCTCATTCAAAGTTGCAAGTTACTATGTAGGAACAAGTTTGTATAGGTATTTCAAAGATGCCCAGAACTGAGCTAAACTTGGTATGTCTCCAACTCCTAGAAATAACTTCATGCCCCGTAACACTTACTTCCAGCTAGTAAGGATCACATAATTCCTAACAAAGTATTGACACAGATTCCCAATGCGGGCATTCAGAACATATAGCACGTTGCTGTAAGCAAGCACATTCTCATTCAAAGTTGCAAGTTACTATGTAGGAACAAGTTTGTATAGGTATTTCAAAGATGCGCAGAACTGAGCTAAAGTTGGTATGTCTCCAACTCCTAGAAATAACTTCATGCTCCATGTCCCTTACTTCCATCTAGTAAGGATCACATAATTCCTAACAAAGATTTGACACAGATTCCCAATTCTGGCATTCAGAACAGATAGCACGTTGCTGTAAGCAAGCACATTCTCATTCAAAGTTGCAAGTTACTATGTAGGAACAAGTTTGTATAGGTATTTCAAAGATGCCCAGAACTGAGCTAAACTTGGTATGTCTCCAACTCCTAGAAATAACTTCATGCCCCATCTCCCTTACTTCCAGCTAGTAAGGATCACATAATTCCTAACAAAGTTTTGACACAGATTCCCAATTCGGGCATTCAGAACATGTAGCACGTTGCTGTAAGCAAGCACATTCTCATTCAAAGTTGCAAGTTACTATGTAGGAACAAGTTTGTATAGGTATTTCAAAGATGCCCAGAACTGAGCTAAATTGGTATGTCTCCAACTCCTAGAAATAGCTTCATGCCCCATCTCCCTTACTTCCAGCTAGTAAGGATCACATAATTCCTAACAAAGTTTTGACACAGATTCCCAATTCGGGCATTCAGAACATATAGCACGTTGCTGTAAGCAAGCACATTCTCATTCAAAGTTGCAAGTTACTATGTAGGAACAAGTTTGTATAGGTATTTCAAAGATGCCCAGAACTGAGCTAAACTTGGTATGTCTCCAACTTCTAGAAATAACTTCATGCCCCATCTCCCTTACTTCCAGCTAGTAATGATCACATAATTCCTAACAAAGTTTTGACACAGATTCCCTATTCGGGTATTCAGAACATATAGCACGTTGCTGTAAGCAAGCACATTCTCATTCAAAGTTGCAAGTTACTATGTAGGAACAAGTTTGTATAGGTATTTCAAAGATGCCCAGAACTGAGCTAAACGTTGTATGTCTCCAACTCCTAGAAATAACTTCATGACCCATCTCCCTTACTTCCAGCTAGTAAGGATCACATTATTTCTAACAAAGTTTTGACACATATTCCCAATTCGGGCATTCAGAACATATAGCACGTTGCTGTATGCAAGCACATTCTCATTCAAAGTTTCAAGTTACTATGTAGGAACAAGTTTGTATAGGTATTTCAAAGATGCCCAGAAGTGAGCTAAACTTGGTATGTCTCCACCTCCTAGAAATAACTTCATGCCCCATCTCCCTTACTTCCAGCTAGTAAGGATCACATAATTCCTAACAAAGTTTTGACTCAGATTCCCAATTCGGGCATTCAGAACATATACCACGTTGCTGTAAGCAAGCACATTCTCATTCAAAGTTGCAAGTTACTATGTAGGAACAAGTTTGTATAGGTATTTCAAAGATGCCCAGAAGTGAGCTAAACTTTGTATGTCTCCAACTCCTAGAAATAACTTCATGCCCCATCTCCCTTACTTCCAGCTAGTAAGGATCACATAATTCCTAACAAAGTTTTGACACAGATTCCAAATTCGGGCATTCAGAACATATAGCACGTTGCTGTAAGCAAGCACATTCTCATTCAAAGTTGCAAGTTACTATGTAGGAACAAGTTTGTATAGGTATTTCAAAGATGCCCAGAACTGAGCTAAACTTGGTATGTGTCCAACTCCTAGAAATAACATCATGCCCCATCTCCCTTACTTCCAGCTAGTAAGGATCACATAATTCCTAACAAAGTTTTGACACAGATTCCCAATTCGGGCATTCAGAACAGATAGCACGTTGCTGTAAGCAAGCACATTCTCATTCAAAGTTGCAAGTTACTATGTAGGAACAAGTTTGTATAGGTATTTCAAAGTTGCCCAGAACTGAGCAAAACTTGGTATGTCTCCAACTCCTAGAAATAACTTCATGCCCCATCTCCCTTACTTCCAGCTAGTAAGGATCACATAATTCCTAACAAAGTTTTGACACAGATTCCCAATTCGGGCATTCAGAACATGTAGCACGTTGCTGTAAGCAAGCACATTCTCATTCAAAGTTGCAAGTTACTATGTAGGAACAAGTTTGTATAGGTATTTCAAAGATGCCCAGAACTGAGCTAAACTTGGTATGTCTCCAACTCCTAGAAATAGCTTCATGCCCCATCTCCCTTACTTCCAGCTAGTAAGGATCACATAATTCCTAACAAAGTTTTGACACAGATTCCCAAATCGTGCATTCAGAACATATAGCACGTTGCTGTAAGCAAGCACATTTTCATTCAAAGTTGCAAGTTACTATGTAGGAACAAGTTTGTATAGGTATATCAAAGATGCCCAGAACTGAGCTAAACTTGGTATGTGTCCAACTCCTAGAAATCACTTCATGCCCCATCTCCCTTACTTCCAGCTAGTAAGGATCACATAATTCCTAACAAAGTTTTGACACAGATTCCCAAATCGGGGATTCAGAACATATAGCACGTTGCTGTAAGCAAGCACATTTTCATTCAAAGTTGCAAGTTACTATGTAGGAACAAGTTTGTATAGGTATTTCAAAGATGCCCAGAACTGAGCTAAAGTGGGTATGTCTCAAACTCCTAGAAATAACTTCATGCCCCATCTCCCTTACTTCCAGCTAGTAAGGATCACATAATTCCTAACAAAGTTTTGACACAGATTCCCAATTCGGGCAATCAGAACATATAGCACGTTGCTGTAAGCAAGCACATTCTCATTCAAAGTTGCAAATTACTATGTAGGAACATGTTTGTATAGGTGTTTCAAAGATGCCCAGAACTGAGCTAAACTTGGTATGACTCCAACTCCTAGAAATAACTTCATGCCCCGTCTCCCTTACTTCCAGCTAGTAAGGATCACATAATTCCTAACAAAGTTTTGACACAGATTCCCATTTCGGGCATTCAGAACATATAGCACGTTGCTGTAAGCAAGCACATTCTCATTCAAAGTTGCAAGTTACTATGTAGGAACAAGTTTGTATAGGACTTTCAAAGATGCCCAGAACTGAGCTAAAGTGGGTATGTCTCCCACTCCTAGAAATAACTTCATGCCCCATCTCCCTTACTTCCATCTAGTAAGGATCACATTATTTCTAACAAAGTTTTGACACATATTCCCAATTCGGGCATTCAGAACATATAGCACGTTGCTGTATGCAAGCACATTCTCATTCAAAGTTGCAAGTTACTATGTAGGAACAAGTTTGTATAGGTATTTCAAAGATGCCCAGAACTGAGCTAAACTTGGTATGTCTCCACCTCCTAGAACTAACTTCATGCCCCATCTCCCTTACTTCCAGCTAGTAAGGATCACATAATTTCTAACAAAGTTTTGACACAGATTCCCAATTCGGGCATTCAGAACATATAGCACGTTGCTGTAAGCAAGCACATTCTCATTCAAAGTTGCAAGTTACTATGTAGGAACAAGTTTGTATAGGTATTACAAAGATGCCCAGAAGTGAGCTAAA
The DNA here is from genome assembly GCF_020826845.1 of Diceros bicornis minor. NCBI lineage: Eukaryota > Metazoa > Chordata > Mammalia > Perissodactyla > Rhinocerotidae > Diceros > Diceros bicornis. Next base: position 984,548 of record NW_026691750.1, read on the forward strand.
CTTGGTATGTCTCCAACTCCTAGAAATAACTTCATGCCCCATCTCCCTTACTTCCAGCTAGTAAGGATCACATAATTCCTAACAAAGTTTTGACACAGATTCCAAATTCGGGCATTCAGAACATATAGCACGTTGCTGTAAGCAAGCACATTCTCATTCAAAGTTGCAAGTTACTATGTAGGAACAAGTTTGTATAGGTATTTCAAAGATGCCCAGAACTGAGCTAAACTTGGTATGTGTCCAACTCCTAGAAATAACATCCTGCCCCATCTCCCTTACTTCCAGCTAGTAAGGATCACATACTTCCTAACAAAGTTTTGACACAGATTCCCAATTCGGGCATTCAGAACATATAGCACGTTGCTGTAAGCAAGCACATTCTCATTCAAAGTTGCAAGTTACTATGTAGGAACAAGTTTGTATAGGGATTACAAAGATTCCCAGAACTGAGCTAAACGTTGTATGTCTCCAACTCCTAGAAATAACTTCATGCCCCATCTCCCTTACTTCCAGCTAGTAAGGATCACATAATTCCTAACAAAGTTTTGACACAGATTCCCAATTCGGGCATTCAGAACATATAGCACGTTGCTGTAAGCAAGCACATTCTCATTCAAAGTTGCAAGTTACTATGTAGGAACAAGTTTGTATAGGTATTTCAAAGATGCCCAGAACTGAGCTAAACGTTGTATGATTCCAATTCCTAGAAATAACTTCATGCCCCATCTCCCGTACTTCCAGCTTGTAAGGATCACATAATTCCTAACAAAGTTTTGACACAGATTCCCAATTCGGGCATTCAGAACATATAGCACGTTGCTGTAAGCAAGCACATTCTCATTCAAAGTTGCAAGTTACTATGTAGGAACAAGTTTGTATAGGTTTTTCAAAGATGCCCAGAAATGAGCTAAACTTGGTATGTCTCCTACTCATAGAAATAACTTCATGCCCCATCTCCCTTACTTCCAGCTATTAAGGATCACATAATTCCTAGCAAAGTTTTGACACAGATTCCCAATTCGGGCATTCAGAACATATAGCACGTTGCTGTAAGCAAGCACATTCTCATTCAAAGTTGCAAGTTACTATGTAGGAACAAGTTTGTATAGGTATTTCAAAGATGCCCAGAACTGAGCTAAACGTTGTATGATTCCAACTACAAGAAATAACTTCATGCCCCATCTCCCTTACTTCCAGCTAGTAAGGATCACATAATTCCTAACAAAGTTTTGACACAGATTCCCAATTCGGGCATTCAGAACATATAGCACGTTGCTGTAAGCAAGCACATTCTCATTCAAAGTTGCAAGTTACTATGTAGGAACAAGTTTGTATAGGTATTTCATAGATGCCCAGAACTGAGCTAAACTTGGTATGTCTCCAACTCCTAGAAATAACTTCATGCCCCATCTCCCTAAATTCCAGCTTGTAAGGATCACAAAATTCCTAACAAAGATTTGACACATATTCCCAATTCGGGCATTCAGAATATATAGCACGTTGCTGTAAGCAAGCACATTCTCATTCAAAGTTGCAAGTTACTATGCAGGAACAAGTTTGTATAGGTATTTCAAAGATGCCTAGAACTGAGCTAAACGTTGTATGTCTCCCACTCCTAGAAATAACGTCATGCCCCATCTCCCTTACTTCCAGCAGTAAGGATCACATAATTCCTAACAAAGTTTTGACACAGATTCCCAATTCGGGCATTCAGAACATATAGCACGTTGCTGTAAGCAAGCACATTCTCATTCAAAGTTGCAAGTTACTATGTAGGAACAAGTTTGTATAGGTATTTCAAAGATGCCCAGAAGTGAGCTAAACTTGGTATGTCTCCAACTCCTAGAAATAACTTCATGCCCCATCTCCCTTACTTCCAGCTAGTAAGGATCACATAATTCCTAACAAAGTTTTGACACAGATTCCAAATTCGGGCATTCAGAACATATAGCACGTTGTTGTAAGCAAGCACATTCTCATTCAAAGTTGCAAGTTACTATGTAGGAACAAGTTTGTATAGGTATTTCAAAGATGCCCAGAACTGAGCTAAACTTGGTATGTGTCCAACTCCTAGAAATAACATCCTGCCCCATCTCCCTTACTTCCAGCTAGTAAGGATCACATACTTCCTAACAAAGTTTTGACACAGATTCCCAATTCGGGCATTCAGAACATATAGCACGTTGCTGTAAGCAAGCACATTCTCATTCAAAGTTGCAAGTTACTATGTAGGAACAAGTTTGTATAGGGATTACAAAGATTCCCAGAACTGAGCTAAACGTTGTATGTCTCCAACTCCTAGAAATAACTTCATGCCCCATCTCCCTTACTTCCAGCTAGTAAGGATCACATAATTCCTAACAAAGTTTTGACACAGATTCCCAATTCGGGCATTCAGAACATATAGCACGTTGCTGTAAGCAAGCACATTCTCATTCAAAGTTGCAAGTTACTATGTAGGAACAAGTTTGTATAGGTATTTCAAAGATGCCCAGAACTGAGCTAAACGTTGTATGATTCCAATTCCTAGAAATAACTTCATGCCCCATCTCCCGTACTTCCAGCTTGTAAGGATCACATATTTCCTAACAAAGTTTTGACACAGATTCCCAATTCGGGCATTCAGAACATATAGCACGTTGCTGTAAGCAAGCACATTCTCATTCAAAGTTGCAAGTTACTATGTAGGAACAAGTTTGTATAGGTTTTTCAAAGATGCCCAGAAATGAGCTAAACTTGGTATGTCTCCTACTCATAGAAATAACTTCATGCCCCATCTCCCTTACTTCCAGCTATTAAGGATCACATAATTCCTAGCAAAGTTTTGACACAGATTCCCAATTCGGGCATTCAGAACATATAGCACGTTGCTGTAAGCAAGCACATTCTCATTCAAAGTTGCAAGTTACTATGTAGGAACAAGTTTGTATAGGTATTTCAAAGATGCCCAGAACTGAGCTAAACGTTGTATGATTCCAACTACAAGAAATAACTTCATGCCCCATCTCCCTTACTTCCAGCTAGTAAGGATCACATAATTCCTAACAAAGTTTTGACACAGATTCCCAATTCGGGCATTCAGAACATATAGCACGTTGCTGTAAGCAAGCACATTCTCATTCAAAGTTGCAAGTTACTATGTAGGAACAAGTTTGTATAGGTATTTCATAGATGCCCAGAACTGAGCTAAACTTGGTATGTCTCCAACTCCTAGAAATAACTTCATGCCCCATCTCCCTAAATTCCAGCTTGTAAGGATCACAAAATTCCTAACAAAGATTTGACACATATTCCCAATTCGGGCATTCAGAATATATAGCACGTTGCTGTAAGCAAGCACATTCTCATTCAAAGTTGCAAGTTACTATGCAGGAACAAGTTTGTATAGGTATTTCAAAGATGCCTAGAACTGAGCTAAACGTTGTATGTCTCCAACTCCTAGAAATAACATCATGCCCCATCTCCCTTACTTCCAGCTAGTAAGGATCACATAATTTCTAACAATGTTTTGAAACAGATTCCCAATTCGGGCATTCAGAACATATAGCACGTTGCTGTAAGCAAGCACATTCTCATTCAATGTTGCAAGTTACTATGTAGGAACAAGTTTGTATAAGTATTTCAAAGATGCCCAGAACTGAGTTAAAGTGGGTATGTCTCCAACTCCTAGAAATAACATCATGCCCCATCTTCCTTACTTCCAGCTAGTAAGGATCACATAATTCCTAACAAAGTTTTGACAGAGATTCCCAATTCGGTCATTAGGAACATATAGCACGTTGCTGTAAGCAAGCTCATTCTCATTCAAAGTTGCAAGTTACTATGTAGGAACAAGTTTGTATAGGTATTTCAAAGATGCCCAGAACTGAGCTAAACTTGGTATGTCTCCAACTCCTAGAAATAACTTCATGCCCCATCTCCAATACTTCCAGCTAGTAAGGATCACATAATTCCTAACAAAGTTTTGACACAGTTTCCCAATTCGGGCATTCAGAACATATAGCACGTTGCTGTAAGCAAGCACATTCTCATTCAAAGTTGCAAGTTACTATGTAGGAACAAGTTTGTATAGGTATTTCAAAGATGCCCAGAACTGAGCTAAACGTTGTATGATTCCAACTACAAGAAATAACTTCATGCCCCATCTCCCTTACTTCCAGCTAGTAAGGATCACATAATTCCTAACAAAGTTTTGACACAGATTCCCAATTCGGGCATTCAGAACATATAGCACGTTGCTGTAAGCAAGCACATTCTCATTCAAAGTTGCAAGTTACTATGTAGGAACAAGTTTGTATAGGTATTTCATAGATGCCCAGAACTGAGCTAAACTTGGTATGTCTCCAACTCCTAGAAATAACTTCATGCCCCATCTCCCTAAATTCCAGCTTGTAAGGATCACAAAATTCCTAACAAAGATTTGACACATATTCCCAATTCGGGCATTCAGAATATATAGCACGTTGCTGTAAGCAAGCACATTCTCATTCAAAGTTGCAAGTTACTATGCAGGAACAAGTTTGTATAGGTATTTCAAAGATGCCTAGAACTGAGCTAAACGTTGTATGTCTCCAACTCCTAGAAATAACATCATGCCCCATCTCCCTTACTTCCATCTAGTAAGGATCACATAATTCCTAACAATGTTTTGAAACAGATTCCCAATTCGGGCATTCAGAACATATAGCACGTTGCTGTAAGCAAGCACATTCTCATTCAATGTTGCAAGTTACTATGTAGGAACAAGTTTGTATAAGTATTTCAAAGATGCCCAGAACTGAGTTAAAGTGGGTATGTCTCCAACTCCTAGAAATAACATCATGCCCCATCTTCCTTACTTCCAGCTAGTAAGGATCACATAATTCCTAACAAAGTTTTGACACAGATTCCCAATTCGGTCATTAGGAACATATAGCACGTTGCTGTAAGCAAGCTCATTCTCATTCAAAGTTGCAAGTTACTATGTAGGAACAAGTTTGTATAGGTATTTCAAAGATGCCCAGAACTGAGCTAAACTTGGTATGTCTCCAACTCCTAGAAATAACTTCATGCCCCATCTCCAATACTTCCAGCTAGTAAGGATCACATAATTCCTAACAAAGTTTTGACACAGTTTCCCAATTCGGGCATTCAGAACATATAGCACGTTGCTGTAAGCAAGCACATTCTCATTCAAAGTTGCAAGTTACTATGTAGGAACAAGTTTGTATAGGTATTTCAAAGATGCCCAGAACTGAGCTAAACTTGGTATTTCTCTAACTCCTAGAAATAACTTCATGCCCCAACTCCCTTACTTCCAGCTAGTAAGGATCACATAATTCCTAAGAAAGTTTTGACACAGATTCCCAATTCGGGCATTCAGAACATATAGCACGTTGCTGTAAGCAAGCACATTCTCATTCAAAGTTGCAAGTTACTATGTAGGAATTAGTTTGTATAGGTATTTCAAAGATGCCCAGAATTGAGCTAAACTTGGTATGTCTCCAACTCCTAGAAATAACTTCATGCCCCATCTACCTTACTTCCAGCTAGTAAGGATCACATAATTCCTAACAAAGTTTTGACACAGATTCCGAATTCGGGCATTCAGAACATATAGCACGTTGCTGTAAGCAAGCACATTCTCATTCAAAGTTGCAAGTTACTATGTAGGAACAAGTTTGTATAGGTATTTCAATGAAGCCCAGAACTGAGCTAAACTTGGTATGTCTCCAACTCCTAGAAATAACTTCATGCCCCATCTCCCTTACTTACAGCTAGTAAGGATCACATAATTCCTAAAAAAGTTTTGAAACAGATTCCCAATTCGGGCATTCAGAACATATAGCACGTTGCTGTAAGCAAGCACATGCTCATTCAAAGTTGCAAGTTACTATGTAGTAACAAGTTTGTATAGGTATTTCAAAGATGCCCAGAACTGAGCTAAACTTGGTATGTCTCCAACTCCTAGAAATAACTTTATGCCCCATCTCCATTACTTCCAGCTAGTAAGGATCACATAATTCCTAACAAAGTTTTGACACAGATTCCAAATTCGGGCATTCAGAACATATAGCACGTTGCTGTAAGCAAGCACATTCTCATTCAAAGTTGCAAGTTACTATGTAGGAACAAGTTTGTATAGGTATTTCAAAGATGCCCAGAACTGAGCTAAACTTGGTATGTGTCCAACTCCTAGAAATAACATCCTGCCCCATCTCCCTTACTTCCAGCTAGTAAGGATCACATACTTCCTAACAAAGTTTTGACACAGATTCCCAATTCGGGCATTCAGAACATATAGCACGTTGCTGTAAGCAAGCACATTCTCATTCAAAGTTGCAAGTTACTATGTAGGAACAAGTTTGTATAGGTATTTCATAGATGCCCAGAACTGAGCTAAACTTGGTATGTCTCCAACTCCTAGAAATAACTTCATGCCCCATCTCCCTAAATTCCAGCTTGTAAGGATCACAAAATTCCTAACAATGATTTGACACATATTCCCAATTCGGGCATTCAGAATATATAGCACGTTGCTGTAAGCAAGCACATTCTCATTCAAAGTTGCAAGTTACTATGCAGGAACAAGTTTGTATAGGTATTTCAAAGATGCCTAGAACTGAGCTAAACGTTGTATTTCTCCAACTCCTAGAAATAACATCATGCCCCATCTCCCTTACTTCCATCTAGTAAGGATCACATAATTTCTAACAATGTTTTGAAACAGATTCCCAATTCGGGCATTCAGAACATATAGCACGTTGCTGTAAGCAAGCACATTCTCATTCAATGTTGCAAGTTACTATGTAGGAACAAGTTTGTATAAGTATTTCAAAGATGCCCAGAACTGAGTTAAAGTGGGTATGTCTCCAACTCCTAGAAATAACATCATGCCCCATCTTCCTTACTTCCAGCTAGTAAGGATCACATAATTCCTAACAAAGTTTTGACACAGATTCCCAATTCGGTCATTAGGAACATATAGCACGTTGCTGTAAGCAAGCTCATTCTCATTCAAAGTTGCAAGTTACTATGTAGGAACAAGTTTGTATAGGTATTTCAAAGATGCCCAGAACTGAGCTAAACTTGGTATGTCTCCAACTCCTAGAAATAACTTCATGCCCCATCTCCAATACTTCCAGCTAGTAAGGATCACATAATTCCTAACAAAGTTTTGACACAGTTTCCCAATTCGGGCATTCAGAACATATAGCACGTTGCTGTAAGCAAGCACATTCTCATTCAAAGTTGCAAGTTACTATGTAGGAACAAGTTTGTATAGGTATTTCAAAGATGCCCAGAACTGAGCTAAACTTGGTATGTCTCCCACTCCTAGAAATAACGTCATGCCCCATCTCCCTTACTTCCAGCTAGTAAGGATCACATAATTCCTAACAAAGTTTTGACACAGATTCCCAATTCGGGCATTCAGAACATATAGCACGTTGCTGTAAGCAAGCACATTCTCATTCAAAGTTGCAAGTTACTATGTAGGAACAAGTTTGTATAGGTATTTCAAAGATGCCCAGAACTGAGCTAAACGTTGTATGTCTCCAACTCCTAGAAATAACTTCATGCCCCATCTCCCTTACTTCCAGCTTGTAAGGATCACATAATTCCTAACAAAGTTTTGACACAGATTCCCAATTCGGGCATTCAGAACATAAAGCACGTTGCTGTAAGCAAGCACATTCTCCTTCAAAGTTGCAAATTATTATGTAGGAACAAGTTTGTATAGGTATTTCAATGATTCCCAGAACTGAGCTAAACTTGGCATTTTTCTAACTCCTAGAAATAACTTCATGCCCCAACTCCCTTACTTCCAGCTAGTAAGGATCACATAATTCCTAACAAAGTTTTGACACAGATTCCCAATTCGGGCATTCAGAACATATAGCACGTTGCTGTAAGCAAGCACATTCTCATTCAAAGTTGCAAGTTACTATGTAGGAACAAGTTTGTATAGGTATTTCAAAGATGCCCAGAACTGAGCTAAACTTTGTATGTCTCCAACTCCTAGAAATAACTTTATGCCCCATCTCCATTACTTCCAGCTAGTAAGGATCACATAATTCCTAACAAAGTTTTGACATAGTTTCCCAATTCGGGCATTCAGAACATATAGCACGTTGCTGTAAGCAAGCACATTCTCATTCAAAGTTGCAAGTTACTATGTAGGAACAAGTTTGTATAGGTATTTCAAAGATGCCCAGAACTGAGCTAAACTTGGTATGTCTCCAACTCCTAGAAATATCTTCATGCCCCATCTCCCTTACTTCCAGCTAGTAAGGATCACAGAATTCCTAACACAGTTTTGACACAGATTCCCAATTCGGGCATTCAGAACATATAGCACGTTGCTGTAAGCAAGCACATTCTCATTCAAAGTTGCAAGATACTATGTAGGAACAAGTTTGTATAGGTATTTCAAAGATTCCCAGAACTGAGCTAAACTTGGTATTTCTCTAACTCCTAGAAATAACTTCATGCCCCAACTCCCTTACTTCCAGCTAGTAAGGATCACATAATTCCTAAGAAAGTTTTGACACAGATTCCCAATTCGGGCATTCAGAACATATAGCACGTTGCTGTAAGCAAGCACATTCTCATTCAAAGTTGCAAGTTACTATGTAGGAATTAGTTTGTATAGGTATTTCAAAGATGCCCAGAATTGAGCTAAACTTGGTATGTCTCCAACTCCTAGAAATAACTTCATGCCCCATCTACCTTACTTCCAGCTAGTAAGGATCACATAATTCCTAACAAAGTTTTGACACAGATTCCCAATTCGGGCATTCAGAACATATAGCACGTTGCTGTAAGCAAGCACATTCTCATTCAAAGTTGCAAGTTACTATGTAGGAACAAGTTTGTATAGGTATTTCAATGATGCCCAGAACTGAGCTTAACTTGGTATGTCTCCAACTCCTAGAAATAACTTCATGCCCCATCTCCCTTACTTACATCTAGTAAGGATCACATAATTCCTAAAAAAGTTTTGACACAGATTCCCAATTCGGGCATTCAGAACATATAGCACGTTGCTGTAAGCAAGCACATGCTCATTCAAAGTTGCAAGTTACTATGTAGTAACAAGTTTGTATAGGTATTTCAAAGATGCCCAGAACTGAGCTAAACTTTGTATGTCTCCAACTCCTAGAAATAACTTTATGCCCCATCTCCATTACTTCCAGCTAGTAAGGATCACATAATTCCTAACAAAGTTTTGACATAGTTTCCCAATTCGGGCATTCAGAACATATAGCACGTTCCTGTAAGCAAGCACATTCTCATTCAAAGTTGCAAGTTACTATGTAGGAACAAGTTTGTATAGGTATTTCAAAGATGCCCAGAACTGAGCTAAACTTGGTATGTCTCCAACTCCTAGAAATAACTTCATGCCCCATCTCCCTTACTTCCAGCTAGTAAGGATTACAGAATTCCTAACACAGTTTTGACACAGATTCCCAATTCGGGCATTCAGAACATATAGCACGTTGCTGTAAGCAAGCACATTCTCATTCAAAGTTGCAAGATACTATGTAGGAACAAGTTTGTATAGGTATTTCAAAGATTCCCAGAACTGAGCTAAACTTGGTATTTCTCTAACTCCTAGAAATAACTTCATGCCCCAACTCCCTTACTTCCAGCTAGTAAGGATCACATAATTCCTAACAAAGTTTTGACACAGATTCCCAATTCGGGCATTCAGAACATATAGCACGTTGCTGTAAGCAAGCACATTCTCATTCAAAGTTGCAAGTAACTATGTAGGAATTAGTTTGTATAGGTATTTCAAAGATGCCCAGAATTGAGCTAAACTTGGTATGTCTCCAACTCCTAGAAATAACTTCATGCCCCATCTCCCTTACTTCCAGCTAGTAAGGATCACATAATTCCTAACAAAGTTTTGACACAGATTCCCAATTCGGGCATTCAGAACATATAGCACGTTGCTGTAAGCAAGCACATTCTCATTCAAAGTTGCAAGTTACTATGTAGGAACAAGTTTGTATAGGTATTTCAAAGATGCCCAGAACTGAGCTAAACTTGGTATGTCTCCAACTCCTAGAAATAACTTCATGCCCCATCTCCCTTACTTACAGCTAGTAAGGATCACATAATTCCTAAAAAAGTTTTGACACAGATTCCCAATTCGGGCATTCAGAACATATAGCACGTTGCTGTAAGCAAGCACATTCTCATTCAAAGTTGCAAGTTACTATGTAGTAACAAGTTTGTATAGGTATTTCAAAGATGCCCAGAACTGAGCTAAACGTTGTATGATTCCAACTCCTAGAAATAACTTCATGCCCCATCTCCCTTACTTCCAGCTAGTAAGGATCACATAATTCCTAACAAAGTTTTGACACAGATTCCCAATTCGGGCATTCAGAACATATAGCACGTTGCTGTTAGCAAGCACATTCTCATTCAAAGTTGCAAGTTACTATGTAGGAACAAGTTTGTATAGGTATTTCAAAGATGCCCAGAACTGAGCTAAACTTGGTATGTCTCCAACTCCTAGAAATAACTTCATGCCCCATCTCCCTTAATTTCAGCTTGTAAGGATCACATAATTCCTAACAAAGTTTTGACACAGATTCCCAATTCGGGCATTCAGAACATATAGCACGTTGCTGTAAGCAAGCACATTCTCATTCAAAGTTGCAAGTTACTATGTAGGAACAAGTTTGTATAGGTATTTCAAAGATGCCTAGAACTGAGCTAAATGTTGTATGTCTCCAACTACTAGAAATAACATCATGCCCCATCTCCCTTACTTCCATCTAGTAAGGATCACATAATTTCTAACAATGTTTTGAAACAGATTCCCAATTCGGGCATTCAGAACATATAGCACGTTGCTGCAAGCAAGCACATTCTCATTCAATGTTGCAAGTTACTATGTAGGAACAAGTTTGTATAATTATTTCAAAGATGCCCAGAACTGAGCTAAAGTGGGTATGTCTCCAACTCCTAGAAACAACATCATGCCCCATCTTCATTACTTTCAGCTAGTAAGGATCACATAATTCCTAACAAAGTTTTGACACAGATTTCCAATTCGGTCATTCAGAACATATAGCACGTTGCTGTAAGCAAGCACATTCTCATTCAAAGTTGCAAGTTACTATGTAGGAACAAGTTTGTATAGGTATTTCAAAGACGCCCAGAACTGAGCTAAACTTGGTATGTCTCCAACTCCTAGAAATAACTTCATGCCCCATCTCCATTACTTCCAGGTAGTAAGGATCACATAATTCCTAACAAAGTTTTGACACAGTTTCCCAATTCGGGCATTCAGAACATATACCACGTTGCTGTAAGCAAGCACATTCTCATTCAAAGTTGCAAGTTACTATGTAGGAACAAGTTTGTATAGGTATTTCAAAGATGCCCAGAACTGAGCTAAACGTTGTATGTCTCCAACTCCTAGAAATAACTTCATGCCCCATCTCCCTTACTTCCAGCTAGTAAGGATCACATAATTCCTAACAAAGTTTTGACACAGATTCCCAATTCGGGCATTCAGAACATATAGCACGTTGCTGTAAGCAAGCACATTCTCATTCAAAGTTGCAAGTTACTATGTAGGAACAAGTTTGTATAGGTATTTCAAAGATGCCCAGAAATGAGCTAATCTTGGTATGTCTCCAACTCCTAGAAATAACTTCATGCCCCATCTCCCTTACTTCCAGCTAGTAAGGATCACATAATTCCTAACAATGTTTTGACACAGTCTCCCAATTCGGGCATTCAGAACATATAGCACGTTGCTGTAAGCAAGCACATTCTCATTCAAAGTTGCAAGTTACTATGTAGGAACAAGTTTGTATAGGTATTTCAAAGATGCCCAGAACTGAGCTAAACTTGGTATGTCTCCAACTCCTAGAAATAACTTCATGCCCCATCTCCATTACTCCCAGCTAGTAAGGGTCACATAATTCCTAACAAAGTTTTGACACAGATTCACAATTCGGGCATTCAGAACATATAGCACATTGCTGTAAGCAAGCACATTCTCATTCAAAGTTGCAAGTTACTATGTAGGAACAAGTTTGTATAGGTATTTCAAAGATGCCCAGAACTGAGCTAAACTTGGTATGTCTCCAACTCCTAGAAATAACTTCCTGCCCCATCTCCCTTACTTCCATCTAGTAAGAGTCACATAATTCCTAACAAAGTTTTGACACAGATTCCCAATTCGGGCATTCAGAACATTTAGCACGTTGCTGTAAGCAAGCACATTCTCATTCAAAGTTGCAAGTTACTATGTAGGAACAAGTTTGTATAGGTATTTCAAAGATGCCCAGAACTGAGCTAAACGTTGTATGATTCCAATTCCTAGAAATAACTTCATGCCCCATCTCCCGTACTTCCAGCTAGTAAGGATCACATAATTCCTAACAAAGTTTTGACACAGATTCCCAATTCGGGCATTCAGAACATATAGCACGTTGCTGTAAGCAAGCACATTCTCATTCAAAGTTGCAAGTTACTATGTAGGAACAAGTTTGTATAGGTATTTCAAAGATGCCCAGAAATGAGCTAAACTTGGTATGTCTCCTACTCATAGAAATAAATTCATGCCCCATCTCCCTTACTTCCAGCTAGTAAGGGTCACATAATTCCTAACAAAGTTTTGACACAGATTCCCAATTCGGGCATTCAGAACATATAGCACGTTGCTGTAAGCAAGCACATTCTCATTCAAAGTTGCAAGTTACTATGTAGGAACAAGTTTGTATAGGTATTTCAAAGATGCCCAGAACTGAGCTAAACGTTGTAGGATTCCAACTACAAGAAATAACTTCATGCCCCATCTCCCTCACTTCCAGCTAGTAAGGATCACATAATTCCTAACAAAGTTTTGACACAGATTCCCAATTCGGGCATTCAGAACATATAGCACGTTGCTGTAAGCAAGCACATTCTCATTCAAAGTTGCAAGTTACTATGTAGGAACAAGTTTGTATAGGTATTTCATAGATGCCCAGAACTGAGCTAAACTTGGTATGTCTCCAACTCCTAGAAATAACTTCATGCCCCATCTCCCTAAATTCAAGCTTGTAATGATCACAAAATTCCTAACAAAGTTTTGACACATATTCCCAATTCGGGCATTCAGAACATAAAGCACGTTGCTGTAAGCAAGCACATTCTCATTCAAAGTTGCAAGTTACTATGTAGGAACAAGTTTGTATAGGTATTTCAAAGATGCCTAGAACTGAGCTAAACTTGGTATGTATCCAACTCCTAGAAATAACATCATGCCCCATCTCCCTTACTTCCATCTAGTAAGGATCACATAATTTCTAACAATGTTTTGAAACAGATTCCCAATTCGGGCATTCAGAACATATAGCACGTTGCTGTAATCCAGCACATTCTCATTCAATGTTGCAAGTTACTATGTAGGAACAAGTTTGTATAAGTATTTCAAAGATGCCCAGAACTGAGCTAAAGTGGGTATGTCTCCAACTCCTAGAAATAACATCATGCCCCATCTTCCTTACTTTCAGCTAGTAAGGATCACATAATTCCTAACAAAGTTTTGACACAGATTCGCAATTCGGTCATTAGGAACATATAGCACGTTGCTGTAAGCAAGCACATTCTCATTCAAAGTTGCAAGTTACTATGTAGGAACAAGTTTGTATAGGTATTTCAAAGATGCCCAGAACTGAGCTAAACTTGGTATGTCTCCAACTCCTAGAAATAACTTCATGCCCCATCTCCATTACTTCCAGCTAGTAAGGATCACATAATTCCTAACAAAGTTTTGACACAGTTTCCCAATTCGGGCATTCAGAACATATAGCACGTTGCTGTAAGCAAGCACATTCTCATTCAAAGTTGCAAGTTACTATATAGGAACAAGTTTGTATAGGTATTTCAAAGATGCCCAGAACTGAGCTAAACGTTGTATGTCTCCAACTCCTAGATATAACTTCATGCCCCATCTCCCTTACTTCCAGCTAGTAAGGATCACATAATTCCTAAAAAAGTTTTGACACAGATTCCCAATTCGGGCATTCAGAACATATAGCACGTTGCTGTAAGCAAGCACATTCTCATTCAAAGTTGCAAGTTACTATGTAGGAACAAGTTTGTATAGGTATTTCAAAGATACCCAGAACTGAGCTAAATGTTGTATGATTCCAACTCCTAGAAATAACTTCATGCCCCATCTCCCTTACTTCCAGCTAGTAAGGATCACATAATTCCTAACAATGTTTTGACACAGATTCCCAATTCGGGCATTCAGAATATATAGCACGTTGCTGTAAGCAAGCACATTCTCATTCAAAGTTGCAAGTTAATATGTAGGAACAAGTTTGTATAGGTATTTCAAAGATGCCCAGAAATGAGCTAAACTTGGTATGTCTCCAACTCCTAGAAATAACTTCATGCCCCATCTCCCTTACTTCCTGCTAGTAAGGATCACATAATTCCTAACAAAGTTTTGACACAGTTTCCCGATTCGGGCATTCAGAACATATAGCACGTTGCTGTAAGCAAACACATTCTCATTCAAAGATGCAAGTTAATATGTAGGAACAAGTTTGTATAGGTATTTCAAAGATGCCCAGAACTGAGCTAAACTTGGTATGTCTCCAACTCCTAGAAATAACTTCATGCCCCATCTCCATTACTTCCAGCTAGTAAGGGTCACATAATTCCTAACACAGTTTTGACACAGATTCCCAATTCGGGCATTCAGAACATATAGCACGTTGCTGTAAGCAAGCACATTCTCATTCAAAGTTGCAAGATACTATGTAGGAACAAGTTTGTATAGGTATTTCAAAGATGCCCAGAACTGAGCTAAACTTGGTATGTCTCCAACTCCTAGAAATAACTTCATGCCCCATCTCCCTTACTTCCATCTAGTAAGGATCACATAATTCCTAACAAAGTTTTGACACAGATTCCCAATTCGGGCATTCAGAACATTTAGCACGTTGCTGTAAGCAAGCACATTCTCTTTCAAAGTTGCAAGTTACTATGTAGGAACAAGTTTGTATAGGTATTTCAAAGATGCCCAGAACTGAGCTAAACTTGGTATGTCTCCAACTCCTAGAAATAACTTCATGCCCCATCTCCCTTACTTCCAGCTAGTAAGGATCACATAATTCCTAACAAAGTTTTGACACAGATTCCCAATTCGGGCATTCAGAACATATAGCACGTTGCTGTAAGCAAGCACATTCTCATTCAAAGTTGCAAGTTACTATGTAGGAACAAGTTTGTATAGGTATTTCAAAGATGCCCAGAACTGAGCTAAACGTTGTATGATTCCAATTCCTAGAAATAACTTCATGCCCCATCTCCCTTACTTCCAGCTAGTAAGGATCACATAATTCCTAACAAAGTTTTGACACAGATTCCCAATTCGGGCATTCAGAACATATAGCACGTTGCTGTAAGCAAGCACATTCTCATTCAAAGTTGCAAGTTACTATGTAGGAACAAGTTTGTATAGGTTTTTCAAAGATGCCCAGAAATGAGCTAAACTTGGTATGTCTCCTACTCATAGAAATAACTTCATGCCCCATCTCCCTTACTTCCAGCTAGTAAGGATCACATAATTCCTAACAAAGTTTTGACACAGATTCCCACTTCGGGCATTCAGAACATATAGCACGTTGCTGTAAGCAAGCACATTCTCATTCAAAGTTGCAAGTTACTATGTAGGAACAAGTTTGTATAGGTATTTCAAAGATGCCCAGAACTGAGCTAAACTTGGTATGTCTCCAACTCCTAGAAATAACTTCATGCCCCATCTCCCTTACTTCCAGCTAGTAAGGATCACATAATTCCTAACAAAGTTTTGACACAGATTCCCAATTCGGGCATTCAGAACATATAGCACGTTGCTGTAAGCAAGCACATTCTCATTCAAAGTTGCAAGTTACTATGTAGGAACAAGTTTGTATAGGTATTTCAAAGATGCCCAGAACTGAGCTAAAAGTTGTATGATTCCAATTCCTAGAAATAACTTCATGCCCCATCTCCCGTACTTCCAGCTAGTAAGGATCACATAATTCCTAACAAAGTTTTGACACAGATTCCCAATTCGGGCATTCAGAACATATAGCACGTTGCTGTAAGCAAGCACATTCTCATTCAAAGTTGCAAGTTACTATGTAGGAACAAGTTTGTATAGGTTTTTCAAAGATGCCCAGAAATGAGCTAAACTTGGTATGTCTCCTACTCATAGAAATAACTTCATGCCCCATCTCCCTTACTTCCAGCTAGTAAGGATCACATAATTCCTAACAAAGTTTTGACACAGATTCCCACTTCGGGCATTCAGAACATATAGCACGTTGCTGTAAGCAAGCACATTCTCATTCAAAGTTGCAAGTTACTATGTAGGAACAAGTTTGTATAGGTATTTCAAAGATGCCCAGAACTGAGCTAATCTTGGTATGTCTCCAACTCCTAGAAATAACTTCATGCCCCATCTCCATTACTTCCAGCTCGTAAGGATCACATAATTCCTAACAAAGTTTTGACACAGTTTCCCAATTCGGGCATTCAGAACATATAGCACGTTGCTGTAAGCAAGCACATTCTCATTCAAAGTTGCAAGTTACTATGTAGGAACAAGTTTGTATAGGTATTTCAAATATGCCCAGAACTGAGCTAAACTTGTTATGTCTCCAACTCCTAGAAATAACTTCATGCCCCATCTCCCTTACTTCCAGCTAGTAAGGATCACATAATTCCTAACAAAGTTTTGACACAGATTCCCAATTCGGGCATTCAGAACATATAGCACGTTGCTGTAAGCAAGCACATTCTCATTCAAAGTTGCAAGTTACTATGTAGGAACAAGTTTGTATAGGTATTTCAAAGATGCCCAGAACTGACCTAAAGTGGGTATGTGTCCAACTCCTAGAAATAACTTCATGCCCCATCTCCCTTACTTCCAGCTGGTAAGGATCACATAATTCCTAACAAAGTTTTGACACAGATTCCCAATTCCGGCATTCAGAACACATAGCACGTTGCTGTAAGCAAGCACATTCTCATTCAAAGTTGCAAGTTACTATGTAGGAACAAGTTTGTATAGGTATTTCAAAGATGCCCAGAACTGAGCTAAACTTGGTATGTCTCCAACTCCTAGAAATAACTTCATGCCCCATCTCCCTTACTTCCAGCTAGTAAGGATCACATAATTCCTAACAAAGTTTTGACACAGATTCCCAATTCGGGCAATCAGAACATATAGCACGTTGCTGTAAGCAAGCACATTCTCATTCAAAGTTGCAAGTTACTATGTAGGAACAAGTTTGTATAGGTATTTCAAAGATGCCCAGAACTGTGCTAAACTTGGTATGTCTCCAACTCCTAGAAGTAACTTCATGCCCCATCTCCCTTACTTCCAGCTGGTAAGGATCACATAATTCCTAACAAAGTTTTGACACCGATTCCCAATTCGGGCATTCAGAACATATAGCATGTTGCTTTAAGCAAGCACTTTCTCTTTACAAGTAGCAAGTTACTATGTAGGAACAAGTTTGTATAGGTATTTCAAAGATGCCCAGAACTGTGCTAAACTTGGAATGTTTCCAACTTCTAGAAATAACTTCATGCACCATCTCCCTTAATTCCAGCTAGTAAGGATCACATAATTCCTAACAAAGTTTTGACACAGATTCCCAATTCGGGCATTCAGAACATATAGCACGTTGCTGTAAGCAAGCACATTCTCATTCAAAGTTGCAAGATACTATGTAGGAACAAGTTTGTATAGTTATTTCAAAGATTCCCAGAACTGAGCTAAACTTGGTATTTCTCTAACTCCTAGAAATAACTTCATGCCCCAACTCCCTTACTTCCAGCTAGTAAGGATCACATAATTCCTAAGAAAGTTTTGACACAGATTCCCAATTCGGGCATTCAGAACATATAGCACGTTGCTGTAAGCAAGCACATTCTCATTCAAAGTTGCAAGTTACTATGTAGGAATTAGTTTGTATAGGTATTTCAAAGATGCCCAGAACTGAGCTAAACTTGGTATTTCTCTAACTCCTAGAAATAACTTCATGCCCCAACTCCCTTACTTCCAGCTAGTAGGGATCACATAATTCCTAAGAAAGTTTTGACACAGAATCCCAATTCGGGCATTCAGAACATATAGCACGTTGCTGTAAGCAAGCACATTCTCATTCAAAGTTGCAAGTTACTATGTAGGAACAAGTTTGAATACGTATTTCAATGATGCCCAGAACTGAGCTAAACGTTGTATGATTCCAACTCCTAGAAATAACTTCATGCCCCATCTCCCTTACTTCCAGCTAGTAAGGATCACATAATTCCTAACAAAGTTTTGACACAGATTCCCAATTCGGGCATTCAGAACATATAGCACGTTGCTGTAAGCAAGCACATTCTCATTCAAAGTTGCAAGTTACTATGTAGGAACAAGTTTGTATAGGTATTTCAAAGATGCCCAGAAATGAGCTAAACTTGGTATGTCTCCAACTCCTAGAAATAACTTCATGCCCCATCTCCCTTACTTCCAGCTAGTAAGGATCACATAATTCCTAACAAAGTTTTGACACAGTTCCCAATTCGGTCATTCAGAACATATAGCACGTTGCTGTAAGCAAGCACATTCTCATTCAAAGTTGCAAGTTACTATGTAGGAACAAGTTTGTATAGGTATTTCAAAGATGCCCAGAACTGAGCTAAACTTGGTATGTCTCCAACTTCTAGAAATAACTTCATGCCCCATCTCCATTACTCCCAGCTAGTAAGGGTCACATAATTCCTAACAAAGTTTTGACACAGATTCCCAATTCGGGCATTCAGAACATATAGCACGTTGCTGTAAGCAAGCACATTCTCATTCAAAGTTGCAAGTTACTATGTAGGTACAAGTTTGTATAGGTATTTCAAAGATGCCCAGAACTGAGCTAAACTTGGTATGTCTCCAACTCCTAGAAATAACTTCATGCCCCATCTCCCTTACTTCCATCTTGTAAGGATCACATAATTCCTAACAAAGTTTTGACACAGATTCCCAATTCGGGCATTCAGAACATTTAGCACGTTGCTGTAAGCAAGCACATACTCATTCAAAGTTGCAAGTTACTATGTAGGAACAAGTTTGTATAGGTATTTCAAAGATGCCCAGAACTGAGCTAAACTTGGTATGTCTCCAACTCCTAGAAATAACTTCATGCCCCAACTCCCTTACTTCCAGCTAGTAAGGATCACATAATTCCTAACAAAGTTTTGACACAGATTCCCAATTCGGGCATTCAGAACATATAGCACGTTGCTGTAAGCAAGCACATTCTGATTCAAAATTGCAAGTTACTATGTAGGAACAAGTTTGTATAGGTATTTGAAAGATGCCCAGATCTGAGCTAAACATGGTATGTCTCAAACTCCCAGAAATAACTTCATGCCCCATCTCCCTTACTTCCAGCTAGTAAGGATCACATAATTCCTAACAAAGTTTGACACAGATTCCCAATTCGGGCATTCAGAACATATAGCACGTTGCTGTAAGCAAGCACATTCTCATTCAAAGTTGCAAGTTACTATGTAGGAACAAGTTTGTATAGGTATTTCAAAGATGCCCAGAACTGAGCTAAACGTTGTATGTCTCCAACTCCTAGATATAACTTCATGCCCCATCTCCCTTACTTCCAGCTAGTAAGGATCACATAATTTCTAACAAAGATTTGACACAGATTCCCAATTCGGGCATTCAGAACATATAGCACGTTGCTGTAAGCAAGCACATTCGCATTCATAGTTGCAAGTTACTATGTAGGAACAAGTTTGTATAGGTATTTCAAAGATGCCCAGAACTGAGCTAAACGTTGTGTGTCTCCAACTCCTAGAAATAACTTCATGCCCCATCTCCCTTACTTCCAGCTGGTAAGGATCACATAATTCCTAACAAAGATTTGACACCAATTCCCAATTCGGGCATTCAAAACATATAGCATGTTGCTTTAAGCAAGCACTTTCTCTTTACAAGTAGCAAGTTACTATGTAGGAACAAGTTTGTATAGGTATTTCAAAGATGCCCAGAACTGAGCTAAACTTGGTATGTCTCCAACTCCTAGAAATAACTTCATGCCCCATCTCCCTTACTTCCAGCTAGTAAGGATCACATAATTCCTAACAAAGTTTTGACACAGATTCCCAATTCGGGCATTCAGAACATATAGCACGTTGCTGTAAGCAAGCACATTCTCATTCAAAGTTGCAAGTTACTATGTAGGAACAAGTTTGTATAGTTATTTCAAAGATGCCCAGAACTGAGCTAAACTTGGTATGTCTCCAACTCCTAGAAATAACTTCATGCCCCATCTCCCTTACTTCCAGCTAGTAAGGATCACATAATTCCTAACACAGTTTTGACAAAGACTCCCAATTCGGGCATTCAGAACATATAGCACGTTGCTGTAAGCAAGCACATTCTCGTTCAAAGTTGCAAGTTACTATGTAGGAACAAGTTTGTATAGGTATTTCAAAGATGCCCAGAACTGAGCTAAACGTTGTATGTCTCCAACTCCTAGATATAACTTCATGCCCCATCTCCCTTACTTCCATCTAGTAAGGATCACATAATTTCTAACAAAGTTTTGACACAGATTCCCAAATCGGGGATTCAGAACATATAGCACGTTGCTGTAAGCAAAAACATTCTCATTCAAAGTTGCAAGTTACTATGTAGGAACAAGTTTGTATAGGTATTTCAAAGATGCCCAGAACTGTGCTAAACTTGGTATGTGTCCAACTCCTAGAAATATCATCATGCCCCAACTCCCTTACTTCCAGCTAGTAAGGATCACATAATTCCTAACAAAGTTTTGACACAGATTCCCAATTCGGGCATTCAGAACATATAGCACGTTGCTGTAAGCAAGCACATTCTCATTCAAAGTTGCAAGTTACTATGTAGGAACAAGTTTGTATAGGTATTTCAAAGATGCCCAGAACTGTGCTAAACTTGGTATGTCTCCAACTCCTAGAAGTAACTTCATGCCCCATCTCCCTTACTTCCAGCTGGTAAGGATCACATAATTCCTAACAAAGTTTTGACACCGATTCCCAATTCGGGCATTCAGAACATATAGCATGTTGCTTTAAGCAAGCACTTTCTCTTTACAAGTAGCAAGTTACTATGTAGGAACAAGTTTGTATAGGTATTTCAAAGATGCCCAGAACTGTGCTAAACTTGGAATGTTTCCAACTTCTAGAAATAACTTCATGCACCATCTCCCTTAATTCCAGCTAGTAAGGATCACATAATTCCTAACAAAGTTTTGACACAGATTCCCAATTCGGGCTTTCAGAACATATAGCACGTTGCTGTAAGCAAGCACATTCTTATTCAAAGTTGCAAGTTACTATGTAGGAACAAGTTTGTATAGGTATTTCAAAGATGCCCAGAACTGAGCTAAACGTTGTATGTCTCCAACTCCTAGAAATAACTTCATGCTCCATCTCCCTTACTCCAGCTACTAAGGATCACATAATTCCTAACAAAGTTTTGACACAGATTCCCTATTCGGGCATTCAGAACATATAGCACGTTGCTGTAAGCAAGCACATTCTCCTTCAAAGTTGCAAGTTATTATGTAGGAACAAGTTTGTATAGGTATTTCAATGATTCCCAGAACTGAGCTAAACTTGGCATTTCTCTAACTCCTAGAAATAACTTCATGCCCCAACTCCCTTACTTCCAGCTAGTAAGGATCACATAATTCCTAACAAAGTTTTGACAGAGATTACCAATTCGGGCTTTCAGAACATATAGCACGTTGCTGTAAGCAAGCACATTCTCATTCAAAGTTGCAAGTTACTATGTAGGAACAAGTTTGTATAGGTATTTCAAAGATGCCCAGAACTGAGCTAAACTTTGTATGTCTCCAACTCCTAGAAATAACTTCATGCCCCATCTCCATTACTTCCAGCTAGTAAGGATCACATAATTCCTAACAAAGTTTTGACATAGTTTCCCAATTCGGGCATTCAGAACATATAGCACGTTGCTGTAAGCAAGCACATTCTCATTCAAAGTTGCAACTTACTATGTAGGAACAAGTTTGTACAGGTATTTCAAAGATGCCCAGAACTGAGCTAAACTTGGTATGTCTCCAACTCCTAGAAATAACTTCATGCCCCATCTCCCTTACTTCCAACTAGTAAGGATCACAGAATTCCTAACACAGTTTTGACACAGATTCCCAATTCGGGCATTCAGAACATATAGCACGTTGCTGTAAGCAAGCACATTCTCATTCAAAGTTGCAAGATACTATGTAGGAACAAGTTTGTATAGTTATTTCAAAGATTCCCAGAACTGAGCTAAACTTGGTATTTCTCTAACTCCTAGAAATATCTTCATGCCCCAACTCCCTTACTTCCAGCTAGTAAGGATCACATAATTCCTAAGAAAGTTTTGACACAGATTCCCAATTCGGGCATTCAGAACATATAGCACGTTGCTGTAAGCAAGCACATTCTCATTCAAAGTTGCAAGTTACTATGTAGGAATTAGTTTGTATAGGTATTTCAAAGATGCCCAGAACTGAGCTAAACTTGGTATTTCTCTAACTCCAGAAATAACTTCATGCCCCAACTCCCTTACTTCCAGCGAGTAAGGATCACATAATTCCTAAGAAAGTTTTGACACAGATTCCCAATTCGGGCATTCAGAACATATAGCACGTTGCTGTAAGCAAGCACATTCTCATTCAAAGTTGCAAGTTACTATGTAGGAACAAGTTTGTATAGGTATTTCAAAGATGCCCAGAACTGAGCTAAACGTTGTATGTCTCCAACTCCTAGAAATAACTTCATGCCCCATCTCCCTTACTTCCAGCTAGTAAGGATCACATAATTCCTAAAAAAGTTTTGACACAGATTCCCAATTCGGGCATTCAGAACATATAGCACGTTGCTGTAAGCAAGCACATTCTCATTCAAAGTTGCAAGTTACTATGTAGGAACAAGTTTGTATACGTATTTCAATGATGCCCAGAACTGAGCTAAACGTTGTATGATTCCAACTCCTAGAAATAACTTCATGCCCCATCTCCCTTACTTCCAGCTAGTAAGGATCACATAATTCCTAACAAAGTTTTGACACAGATTCCCAATTCGGGCATTCAGAACATATAGCACGTTGCTGTAAGCAAGCACATTCTCATTCAAAGTTGCAAGTTACTATGTAGGAACAAGTTTGTATAGGTATTTCAAAGATGCCCAGAAATGAGCTAAACTTGGTATGTCTCCAACTCCTAGAAATAACTTCATGCCCCATCTCCCTTACTTCCAGCTAGTAAGGATCTCATAATTCCTAAAAATGTTTTGACACAGTTCCCAATTCGGGCATTCAGAACATATAGCACGTTGCTATAAGCAAGCACATTCTCATTCAAAGTTGCAAGTTACAATGTAGGAACAAGTTTGTATAGGTATTTCAAAGATGCCCAGAACTGAGCTAAACTTGGTATGTCTCCAACTCCTAGAAATAACTTCATGCCCCATCTCCATTACTCCCAGCTAGTAAGGGTCACATAATTCCTAACAAAGTTTTGACACAGATTCCCAATTCGGGCATTCAGAACATATAGCACGTTGCTGTAAACAAGCACATTCTCCTTCAAAGTTGCAAGTTACTATGTAGGAACAAGTTTGTATAGGTATTTCAAAGATGCCCAGAACTGAGCTAAACTTGGTATGTCTCCAACTCCTAGAAATAACTTCATGCCCCATCTCCCTTACTTCCATCTTGTAAGGATCACATAATTCCTAACAAAGTTTTGACACAGATTCCCAATTCGGGCATTCAGAACATTTAGCACGTTGCTGTAAGCAAGCACATACTCATTCAAAGTTGCAAGTTACTATGTAGGAACAAGTTTGTATAGGTATTTCAAAGATGCCCAGAACTGAGCTAAACTTGGTATGTCTCCAACTCCTAGAAATAACTTCATGCCCCATCTCCCTTACTTCCAGCTAGTAAGGATCACATAATTCCTAACAAAGTTTTGACACAGATTCCCAATTCGGGCATTCAGAACATATAGCACGTTGCTGTAAGCAAGCACATTCTCATTCAAAGTTGCAAGTTACTATGTAGGAACAAGTTTGTATAGGTATTTCAAAGATGCCCAGAACTGAGCTAAACGTTGTATGATTCCAATTCCTAGAAATAACTTCATGCCCCATCTCCCGTACTTCCAGCTAGTAAGGATCACATAATTCCTAACAAAGTTTTGACACAGATTCCCAATTCGGGCATTCAGAACATATAGCACGTTGCTGTAAGCAAGCACATTCTCATTCAAAGTTGCAAGTTACTATGTAGGAACAAGTTTGTATAGGTATTTCAAAGATGCCCAGAAATGAGCTAAACTTGGTATGTCTCCTACTCATAGAAATAACTTCATGCCCCATCTCCCTTACTTCCAGCTAGTAAGGATCACATAATTCCTAACAAAGTTTTGACACAGATTCCCAATTCGGGCATTCAGAACATATAGCACGTTGCTGTAAGCAAGCACATTCTCATTCAAAGTTGCAAGTTACTATGTAGGAACAAGTTTGTATAGGTATTTCAAAGATGCCCAGAACTGAGCTAAACGTTGTATGATTCCAACTACAAGAAATAACTTCATGCCCCATCTCCCTTACTTCCAGCTAGTAAGGATCACATAATTCCTAACACAGTTTTGACACAGTTTCCCAATTCGGGCATTCAGAACATATAGCACGTTGCTGTAAGCAAGCACATTCTCATTCAAAGTTGCAAGTTACAATGTAGGAACAAGTTTGTATAGGTATTTCATAGATGCCCAGAACTGAGCTAAACTTGGTATGTCTCCAACTCCTAGAAATAACTTCATGCCCCATCTCCCTAAATTCCAGCTTGTAAGGATCACATAATTCCTAAGAAAGTTTTGACACATATTCCCAATTCGGGCATTCAGAACATATAGCACGTTGCTGTAAGCAAGCACATTCTCATTCAAAGTTGCAAGTTACTATGTAGGAACAAGTTTGTATAGGTATTTCAAAGATGCGTAGAACTGAGCTAAACTTGGTATGTCTCCAACTCCTAGAAATAACTTCATGCCCCATCTCCCTTACTTCCATCTAGTAAGGATCACATAATTTCTAACAATGTTTTGAAACAGATTCCCAATTCGGGCATTCAGAACATATAGCACGTTGCTGTAAGCAAGCACATTCTCATTCAAAGTTGCAAGTTACTATGTAGGAACAAGTTTGTATAAGTATTTCAAAGATGCCCAGAACTGAGTTAAAGTGGGTATGTCTCCAACTCCTAGAAATAACATCATGCCCCATCTTCCTTACTTCCAGCTAGTAAGGATCACATAATTCCTAAAAAAGTTTTGACACAGATTCCCAATTCGGTCATTAGGAACATATAGCACGTTGCTGTAAGCAAGCATTTCTCATTCAAAGTTGCAAGTTACTATGTAGGAGCAAGTTTGTATAGGTATTTCAAAGATGCCCAGAACTGAGCTAAACTTGGTATGTCTCCAACTCCTAGAAATAACTTCATGCCCCATCTCCCTTACTTCCAGCTAGTAAGGATCACATAATTCCTAACAAAGTTTTGACACAGATTCCCAATTCGGGCATTCAGAATATATAGCACGTTGCTGTAAGCAAGCACATTCTCATTCAAAGTTGCAAGTTACTATGTAGGAACAAGTTTGTATAGGTATTTCAAAGATGCCCAGAAATGAGCTAAACTTGGTATGTCTCCAACTCCTAGAAATAACTTCATGCCCCATCTCCCTTACTTCCAGCTAGTAAGGATCACATAATTCCTAACAAAGTTTTGACACAGATTCCCAATTCGGGCATTCAGAACATTTAGCACGTTGCTGTAAGCAAGCACATACTCATTCAAAGTTGCAAGTTACTATGTAGGAACAAGTTTGTATAAGTATTTCAAAGATGCCCAGAACTGAGCTAAACTTGGTATGTCTCCAACTCCTAGAAATAACTTCATGCCCCATCTCCCTTACTTCCAGCTAGTAAGGATCACATAATTCCTAACAAAGTTTTGACACAGATTCCCAATTCGGGCATTCAGAACATATAGCACGTTGCTGTAAGCAAGCACATTCTCATTCAAAGTTGCAAGTTACTATGTAGGAACAAGTTTGTATAGGTATTTCAAAGATGCCCAGAACTGAGCTAAACGTTGTATGATTCCAATTCATAGAAATAACTTCATGCCCCATCTCCCGTACTTCCAGCTAGTAAGGATCACATAATTCCTAACAAAGTTTTGACACAGATTCCCAATTCGGGCATTCAGAACATATAGCACGTTGCTGTAAGCAAGCACATTCTCATTCAAAGTTGCAAGTTACTATGTAGGAACAAGTTTGTATAGGTATTTCAAAGATGCCCAGAAATGAGCTAAACTTGGTATGTCTCCTACTCATAGAAATAACTTCATGCCCCATCTCCCTTACTTCCAGCTAGTAAGGATCACATAATTCCTAACAAAGTTTTGACACAGATTCCCAATTCGGGCATTCAGAACATATAGCACGTTGCTGTAAGCAAGCACATTCTCATTCAAAGTTGCAAGTTACTATGTAGGAACAAGTTTGTATAGGTATTTCAAAGATGCCCAGAACTGAGCTAAACGTTGTATGATTCCAACTACAAGAAATAACTTCATGCCCCTTCTCCCTTACTTCCAGCTAGTAAGGATCACATAATTCCTAACAAAGTTTTGACACAGTTTCCCAATTCGGGCATTCAGAACATATAGCACGTTGCTGTAAGCAAGCACATTCTCATTCAAAGTTGCAAGTTACAATGTAGGAACAAGTTTGTATAGGTATTTCATAGATGCCCAGAACTGAGCAAAACTTGGTATGTCTCCAACTCCTAGAAATAACTTCATCCCCCTCTCCCTAAATTCCAGCTTGTAAGGATCACATAATTCCTAACAAAGTTTTGACACATATTCCCAATTCGGGCATTCAGAACATATAGCACGTTGCTGTAAGCAAGCACATTCTCATTCAAAGTTGCAAGTTACTATGTAGGAACAAGTTTGTATAGGTATTTCAAAGATGCGTAGAACTGAGCTAAACTTGGTATGTCTCCAACTCCTAGAAATAACTTCATGCCCCATCTCCCTTACTTCCATCTAGTAAGGATCACATAATTTCTAACAATGTTTTGAAACAGATTCCCAATTCGGGCATTCAGAACATATAGCACGTTGCTGTAAGCAAGCACATTCTCATTCAATGTTGCAAGTTACTATGTAGGAACAAGTTTGTATAAGTATTTCAAAGATGCCCAGAACTGAGTTAAAGTGGGTATGTCTCCAACTCCTAGAAATAACATCATGCCCCATCTTCCTTACTTCCAGCTAGTAAGGATCACATAATTCCTAACAAAGTTTTGACACAGATTCCCAATTCGGTCATTAGGAACATATAGCACGTTGCTGTAAGCAAGCATTTCTCATTCAAAGTTGCAAGTTACTATGTAGGAGCAAGTTTGTATAGGTATTTCAAAGATGCCCAGAACTGAGCTAAACTTGGTATGTCTCCAACTCCTAGAAATAACTTCATGCCCCATCTCCATTACTTCCAGCTAGTAAGGATCACATAATTCCTAACAAAGTTTTGACACAGTTTCCCAATTCGGGCATTCAGAACATATAGCACGTTGCTGTAAGCAAGCACATTCTCATTCAAAGTTGCAAGTTACTATATAGGAACAAGTTTGTATAGGTATTTCAAAGATGCCCAGAACTGAGCTAAACGTTGTATGTCTCCAACTCCTAGATATAACTTCATGCCCCATCTCCCTTACTTCCAGCTAGTAAGGATCACATAATTCCTAACAAAGTTTTGACACAGATTCCCAATTCGGGCATTCAGAACATATAGCACGTTGCTGTAAGCAAGCACATTCTCATTCAAAGTTGCAAGTTACTATGTAGGAACAAGTTTGTATAGGTATTTCAAAGATGCCCAGAACTGAGCTAAATGTTGTATGATTCCAACTCCTAGAAATAACTTCATGCCCCATCTCCCTTACTTCCAGCTAGTAAGGATCACATAATTCCTAACAAAGTTTTGACACAGATTCCCAATTCGGGCATTCAGAATATATAGCACGTTGCTGTAAGCAAGCACATTCTCATTCAAAGTTGCAAGTTACTATGTAGGAACAAGTTTGTATAGGTATTTCAAAGATGCCCAGAAATGAGCTAAACTTGGTATGTCTCCAACTCCTAGAAATAACTTCATGCCCCATCTCCCTTACTTCCAGCTAGTAAGGATCACATAATTCCTAACAAAGTTTTGACACAGTTTCCCACTTCGGGCATTCAGAACATATAGCACGTTGCTGTAAGCAAACACATTCTCATTCAAAGTTGCAAGTTAATATGTAGGAACAAGTTTTTATAGGTATTTCAAAGATGCCCAGAACTGAGCTAAACTTGGTATGTCTCCAACTCCTAGAAATAACTTCATGCCCCATCTCCATTACTTCCAGCTAGTAAGGGTCACATAATTCCTAATAAAGTTTTGACACAGATTCCCAATTCGGGCATTCAGAACATATAGCACGTTGCTGTAAGCAAGCACATTCTCATTCAAAGTTGCAAATTAGATGTAGGAACAAGTTTGTATAGGTATTTCAAAGATGCCCAGAACTGAGCTAAACTTGGTATGTCTCCAACTCCTATAAATAACTTCATGCCCCATCTCCCTTACTTCCAGCTAGTAAGGATCACATAATTCCTAACAAAGTTTTGACACAGATTCCCAATTCGGGCATTCTGAACATATAGCACGTTGCTGTAAGCAAGCACATTCTCATTCAAAGTTGCAAGATACTATGTAGGAACAAGTTTGTATAGGTATTTCAAAGATGCCCAGAACTGAGCTAAACTTGGTATGTCTCCAACTCCTAGAAATAACTTCATGCCCCATCTCCCTTACTTCCATCTAGTAAGGATCACATAATTCCTAACAAAGTTTTGACACAGATTCCCAATTCGGGCATTCAGAATATTTAGCACGTTGCTGTAAGCAAGCACATTCTCATTCAAAGTTTCAAGTTACTATGTAGGAACAAGTTTGTATAGGTATTTCAAAGATGCCCAGAACTGAGCTAAATGTTGCATGTCTCCAACTTCTAGAAATAACTAGATGCCCCATCTCCCTTACTTCCAGCTAGTAAGGATCACATAATACCTAACAAAGTTTTGACACAGATTCCCAATTCGGGCATTCAGAACATATAGCATGTTGCTTTAAGCAAGCACTTTCTCTTTACAAGCAGCAAGTTACTATGTAGGAACAAGTTTGTATAGGTATTTCAAAGATGCCCAGAACTGTGCTAAACTTGGTATGTTTCCAACTTCTAGAAATAACTTCATGCACCATCTCCCTTAATTCCAGCTAGTAAGGATCACATAATTCCTAACAAAGTTTTGACACAGATTCCCAATTCGGGCTTTCAGAACATATAGCACGTTGCTGTAAGCAAGCACATTCTTATTCAAAGTTGCAAGTTACTATGTAGGAACAAGTTTGTATAGGTATTTCAAAGATGCCCAGAACTGAGCTAAACGTTGTATGTCTCCAACTCCTAGAAATAACTTCATGCCCCATCTCCATTACTCCAGCTACTAAGGATCACATAATTCCTAACAAAGTTTTGACACAGATTCCCAATTCGGGCATTCAGAACATATAGCACGTTGCTGTAAGCAAGCACATTCTCCTTCAAAGTTGCAAGTTATTATGTAGGAACAAGTTTGTATAGGTATTTCAATGATTCCCAGAACTGAGCTAAACTTGGCATTTCTCTAACTCCTAGAAATAACTTCATGCCCCAACTCCCTTACTTCCAGCTAGTAAGGATCACATAATTCCTAACAAAGTTTTGACACAGATTCCCAATTCGGGCATTCAGAACATATAGCACGTTGCTGTAAGCAAGCACATTCTCATTCAAAGTTGCAAGTTACTATGTAGGAACAAGTTTGTATAGGTATTTCAAAGATGCCCAGAACTGAGCTAAACTTTGTATGTCTCCAACTCCTAGAAATAACTTCATGCCCCATCTCCATTACTTCCAGCTAGTAAGGATCACATAATTCCTAACAAAGTTTTGACATAGTTTCCCAATTCGGGCATTCGGAACATATAGCACGTTGCTGTAAGCAAGCACATTCTCATTCAAAGTTGCAAGTTACTATGTAGGAACAAGTTTGTACAGGTATTTCAAAGATGCCCAGAACTGAGCTAAACTTGGTATGTCTCCAACTCCTAGAAATAACTTCATGTCCCATCTCCCTTACTTCCAGCTAGTAAGGATCACAGAATTCCTAACACAGTTTTGACACAGATTCCCAATTCGGGCATTCAGAACATATAGCACGTTGCTGTAAGCAAGCACATTCTCATTCAAAGTTGCAAGTTACTATGTAGGAACAAGTTTGTATAGGTATTTCAAAGATGCCCAGAACTGAGCTAAACTTGGTATGTCTCCAACTCCTAGAAATAACTTCATGCCCCATCTCCATTACTCCCAGCTAGTAAGGGTAACATAATTCCTAACAAAGTTTTGACACAGATTCCAAATTCGGGCATTCAAAACATATAGCACGTTGCTGTAAGCAAGCACATTCTCATTCAAAGTTGCAAGTTACTATGTAGGAACAAGTTTGTATAGGTATTTCAAAGATGCCCAGAACTGAGCTAAACTTGGTATGTCTCCAACTCCTAGAAATAACTTCATGCCCCATCTCCCGTTCTTCCAGCTAGTAAGGATCACATAATTCCTAACAAAGTTTTGACACAGATTCCCAATTCGGGCATTCAGAACATATAGCACGTTGCTGTAAGCAAGCACATTCTCATTCAAAGTTGCAAGTTACTATGTAGGAACAAGTTTGTATAGGTATTTCAAAGATGCCCAGAAATGAGCTAAACTTGGTATGTCTCCTACTCATAGAAATAACTTCATGCCCCATCTCCCTTACTTCCAGCTAGTAAGGATCACATAATTCCTAACAAAGTTTTGACACAGATTCCCAATTCGGGCATTCAGAACATATAGCACGTTGCTGTAAGCAAGCACATTCTCATTCAAAGTTGCAAGTTACTATGTAGGAACAAGTTTGTATAGGTATTTCAAAGATGCCCAGAACTGAGCTAAACGTAGTATGATTCCAACTACAAGAAATAACTTCATGCCCCATCTCCCTTACTTCCAGCTAGTAAGGATCACATAATTCCTAACAAAGTTTTGACACAGTTTCCCAATTCGGGCATTCAGAACATATAGCACGTTGCTGTAAGCAAGCACATTCTCATTCAAAGTTGCAAGTTACTATGTAGGAACAAGTTTGTATAGGTATTTCATAGATGCCCAGAACTGAGCTAAACTTGGTATGTCTCCAACTCCTAGAAATAACTTCATGCCCCATCTCCCTAAATTCCAGCTTGTAAGGATCACATAATTCTTAACAAAGTTTTGACACATATTCCCAATTCGGGCATTCAGAACATATAGCACGTTGCTGTAAGCAAGCACATTCTCATTCAAAGTTGCAAGTTACTATGTAGGAACAAGTTTGTATAGGTATTTCAAAGATGCCCAGAACTGAGCTAAACTTGGTATGTCTCCAACTCCTAGAAATAACTTCATGCCCCATCTCCCTTACTTCCAGCTAGTAAGGATCACATAATTCCTAACAAAGTTTTGACACAGTTTCCCAATTCGGGCATTCAGAACATATAGCACGTTGCTGTAAGCAAGCACATTCTCATTCAAAGTTGCAAGTTACTATATAGGAACAAGTTTGTATAGGTATTTCAAAGATGCCCAGAACTGAGCTAAACGTTGTATGTCTCCAACTCCTAGATATAACTTCATGCCCCATTTCCCTTACTTCCAGCTAGTAAGGATCACATAATTCCTAAAAAAGTTTTGACACAGATTCCCAATTCGGGCATTCAGAACATATAGCACGTTGCTGTAAGCAAGCACATTCTCATTCAAAGTTGCAAGTTACTATGTAGGAACAAGTTTGTATAGGTATTTCAAAGATGCCCAGAACTGAGCTAAATGTTGTATGATTCCAACTCCTAGAAATAACTTCATGCCCCATCTCCCTTACTTCCAGCTAGTAAGGATCACATAACTCCTAACAAAGTTTTGACACAGATTCCCAATTCGGGCATTCAGAATATATAGCACGTTGCTGTAAGCAAGCACATTCTCATTCAAAGTTGCAAGTTAATATGTAGGAACAAGTTTGTATAGGTATTTCAAAGATGCCCAGAAATGAGCTTAACTTGGTATGTCTCCAACTCCTAGAAATAACTTCATGCCCCATCTCCCTTACTTCCAGCTAGTAAGGATCACATAATTCCTAACAAAGTTTTGACACAGTTTCCCGATTCGGGCATTCAGAACATATAGCACGTTGCTGTAAGCAAACACATTCTCATTCAAAGTTGCAAGTTAATATGTAGGAACAAGTTTGTATAGGTATTTCAAAGATGCCCAGAACTGAGCTAAACTTGGTATGTCTCCAACTCCTAGAAATAACTTCATGCCCCATCTCCATTACTTCCAGCTAGTAAGGGTCACATAATTCCTAACACAGTTTTGACACAGATTCCCAATTCGGGCATTCAGAACATATAGCACGTTGCTGTAAGCAAGCACATTCTCATTCAAAGTTGCAAATTACTATGTAGGAACAAGTTTGTATAGGTATTTCAAAGATGCCCAGAACTGAGCTAAACTTGGTATGTCTCCAACTCCTATAAATAACTTCATGCCCCATCTCCCTTACTTCCAGCTAGTAAGGATCACATAATTCCTAACAAAGTTTTGACACAGATTCCCAATTCGGGCATTCAGAACATATAGCACGTTGCTGTAAGCAAGCACATTCTCATTCAAAGTTGCAAGATACTATGTAGGAACAAGTTTGTATAGGTATTTCAAAGATGCCCAGAACTGAGCTAAACTTGGTATGTCTCCAACTCCTAGAAATAACTTCATGCCCCATCTCCCTTACTTCCATCTAGTAAGGATCACATAATTCCTAACAAAGTTTTGACACAGATTCCCAATTCGGGCATTCAGAACATTTAGCACGTTGCTGTAAGCAAGCACATTCTCATTCAAAGTTGCAAGTTACTATGTAGGAACAAGTTTGTATAGGTATTTCAAAGATGCCCAGAACTGAGCTAAACTTGGTATGTCTCCAACTCCTAGAAATAACTTCATGCCCCATCTCCCTTACTTCCAGCTAGTAAGGATCACATAATTCCTAACAAAGTTTTGACACAGATTCCCAATTCGGGCATTCAGAACATATAGCACGTTGCTGTAAGCAAGCACATTCTCATTCAAAGTTGCAAGTTACTATGTAGGAACAAGTTTGTATAGGTATTTCAAAGATGCCCAGAACTGTGCTAAACGTTGTATGATTCCAATTCCTAGAAATAACTTCATGCCCCATCTCCCTTACTTCCAGCTAGTAAGGATCACATAATTCCTAACAAAGGTTTGACACAGATTCCCAATTCGGGCATTCAGAACATATAGCACGTTGCTGTAAGCAAGCACATTCTCATTCAAAGTTGCAAGTTACTATGTAGGAACAAGTTTGTATAGGTTTTTCAAAGATGCCCAGAAATGAGCTAAACTTGGTATGTCTCCTACTCATAGAAATAACTTCATGCCCCATCTCCCTTACTTCCAGCTAGTAAGGATCACATAATTCCTAACAAAGTTTTGACACAGATTCCCACTTCGGGCATTCAGAACATATAGCACGTTGCTGTAAGCAAGCACATTCTCATTCAAAGTTGCAAGTTACTATGTAGGAACAAGTTTGCATAGGTATTTCAAAGATGCCCAGAACTGAGCTAAACTTGGTATGTCTCCAACTCCTAGAAATAACTTCATGCCCCATCTCCCTTACTTCCAGCTAGTAAGGATCACATAATTCCTAACAAAGTTTTGACACAGATTCCCAATTCGGGCATTCAGAACATATAGCACGTTGCTGTAAGCAAGCACATTCTCATTCAAAGTTGCAAGTTACTATGTAGGAACAAGTTTGTATAGGTATTTCAAAGATGCCCAGAACTGAGCTAAAAGTTGTATGATTCCAATTCCTAGAAATAACTTCATGCCCCATCTCCCGTACTTCCAGCTAGTAAGGATCACATAATTCCTAACAAATTTTGACACAGATTCCCAATTCGGGCATTCAGAACATATAGCACGTTGCTGTAAGCAAGCACATTCTCATTCAAAGTTGCAAGTTACTATGTAGGAACAAGTTTGTATAGGTTTTTCAAAGATGCCCAGAAATGAGCTAAACTTGGTATGTCTCCAACTACTAGAAATAACTTCATGCCCCATCTCCCTTACTTCCAGCTAGTAAGGATCACATAATTCCTAACAAAGTTTTGACACAGATTCCCACTTCGGGCATTCAGAACATATAGCACGTTGCTGTAAGCAAGCACATTCTCATTCAAAGTTGCAAGTTACTATGTAGGAACAAGTTTGCATAGGTATTTCAAAGATGCCCAGAAATGAGCTAAACTTGGTATGTCTCCAACTCCTAGAAATAACTTCATGCCCCATCTCCATTACTTCCAGCTCGTAAGGATCACATAATTCCTAACAAAGTTTTGACACAGTTTCCCAATTCGGGCATTCAGAACATATAGCACGTTGCTGTAAGCAAGCACATTCTCATTCAAAGTTGCAAGTTACTATGTAGGAACAAGTTTGTATAGGTATTTCAAATATGCCCAGAACTGAGCTAAACTTGGTATGTCTCCAACTCCTAGAAATAACTTCATGCCCCATCTCCCTTACTTCCAGCTAGTAAGGATCACATAATTCCTAACAAAGTTTTGACACAGATTCCTAATTCGGGCATTCAGAACATATAGCACGTTGCTGTAAGCAAGCACATTCTCATTCAAAGTTGCAAGTTTCTATGTAGGAACAAGTTTGTATAGGTATTTCAAAGATGCCCAGAACTGACCTAAAGTGGGTATGTGTCCAACTCCTAGAAATAACTTCATGCCCCATCTCCCTTACTTCCAGCTAGTAAGGATCACATAATTCCTAACAAAGTTTTGACACAGATTCCCAATTCCGGCATTCAGAACACATAGCACGTTGCTGTAAGCAAGCACATTCTCATTCAAAGTTGCAAGTTACTATGTAGGAACAAGTTTGTATAGGTATTTCAAAGATGCCCAGAACTGAGCTAAACTTGGTATGTCTCCAACTCCTAGAAATAACTTCATGCCCCATCTCCCTTACTTCCAGCTAGTAAGGATCACATAATTCCTAACAAAGTTTTGACACAGATTCCCAATTCGGGCAATCAGAACATATAGCAAGTTGCTGTAAGCAAGCACATTCTCATTCAAAGTTGCAAGTTACTATGTAGGAACAAGTTTGTAAAGGTATTTCAAAGATGCCCAGAACTGTGCTAAACTTGGTATGTGTCCAACTCCTAGAAATAACTTCATGCCCCAACTCCCTTACTTCCAGCTAGTAAGGATCACATAATTCCTAACAAAGTTTTGACACAGATTCCCAATTCGGGCATTCAGAACATATAGCACGTTGCTGTAAGCAAGCACATTCTGATTCAAAATTGCAAGTTACTATGTAGGAACAAGTTTGTATAGGTATTTGAAAGATGCCGAGATCTGAGCTAAACATGGTATGTCTCAAACTCCCAGAAATAACTTCATGCCCCATCTCCCTTACTTCCAGCTAGTAAGGATCACATAATTCCTAACAAAGTTTGACACAGATTCCCAATTCGGGCATTCAGAACATATAGCACGTTGCTGTAAGCAAGCACATTCTCATTCAAAGTTGCAAGTTACTATGTAGGAACAAGTTTGTATAGGTATTTCAAAGATGCCCAGAACTGAGCTAAACGTTGTATGTCTCCAACTCCTAGATATAACTTCATGCCCCATATCCCTTACTTCCAGCTAGTAAGGATCACATAATTTCTAACAAAGATTTGACACAGATTCCCAATTCGGGCATTCAGAACATATAGCACGTTGCTGTAAGCAAGCACATTCGCATTCATAGTTGCAAGTTACTATGTAGGAACAAGTTTGTATAGGTATTTCAAAGATGCCCAGAACTGAGCTAAACGTTGTGTGTCTCCAACTCCTAGAAATAACTTCATGCCCCATCTCCCTTACTTCCAGCTGGTAAGGATCACATAATTCCTAACAAAGATTTGACACCAATTCCCAATTCGGGCATTCAAAACATATAGCATGTTGCTTTAAGCAAGCACTTTCTCTTTACAAGTAGCAAGTTACTATGTAGGAACAAGTTTGTATAGGTATTTCAAAGATGCCCAGAACTGAGCTAAACTTGGTATGTCTCCAACTCCTAGAAATAACTTCATGCCCCATCTCCCTTACTTCCAGCTAGTAAGGATCACATAATTCCTAACAAAGTTTTGACACAGATTCCCAATTCGGGCATTCAGAACATATAGCACGTTGCTGTAAGCAAGCACATTCTCATTCAAAGTTGCAAGTTACTATGTAGGAACAAGTTTGTATAGTTATTTCAAAGATGCCCAGAACTGAGCTAAACTTGGTATGTCTCCAACTCCTAGAAATAACTTCATGCCCCATCTCCCTTACTTCCAGCTAGTAAGGATCACATAATTCCTAACACAGTTTTGACAAAGACTCCCAATTCGGGCATTCAGAACATATAGCACGTTGCTGTAAGCAAGCACATTCTCATTCAAAGTTGCAAGTTACTATGTAGGAACAAGTTTGTATAGGTATTTCAAAGATACCCAGAACTGAGCTAAACGTTGTATGTCTCCAACTCCTAGATATAACTTGATGCCCCATCTCCCTTACTTCCATCTAGTAAGGATCACATAATTTCTAACAAAGTTTTGACACAGATTCCCAAATCGGGGATTCAGAACATATACCACGTTGCTGTAAGCAAAAACATTCTCATTCAAAGTTGCAAGTTACTATGTAGGAACAAGTTTGTATAGGTATTTCAAAGATGCCCAGAACTGTGCTAAACTTGGTATGTGTCCAACTCCTAGAAATATCATCATGCCCCAACTCCCTTACTTCCAGCTAGTAAGGATCACATAATTCCTAACAAAGTTTTGACACAGATTCCCAATTCGGGCATTCACAACATATAGCACGTTGCTGTAAGCAAGCACATTCTCATTCAAAGTTGCAAGTTACTATGTAGGAACAAGTTTGTATAGGTATTTCAAAGATGCCCAGAACTGTGCTAAACTTGGTATGTCTCCAACTCCTAGAAGTAACTTCATGCCCCATCTCCCTTACTTCCAGCTGGTAAGGATCACATAATTCCTAACAAGGTTTGACACCGATTCCCAATTCGGGCATTCAGAACATATAGCATGTTGCTTTAAGCAAGCACTTTCTCTTTACAAGTAGCAAGTTACTATGTAGGAACAAGTTTGTATAGGTATTTCAAAGATGCCCAGAACTGTGCTAAACTTGGAATGTTTCCAACTTCTAGAAATAACTTCATGCACCATCTCCCTTAATTCCAGCTAGTAAGGATCACATAATTCCTAACAAAGTTTTGACACAGATTCCCAATTCGGGCTTTCAGAACATATAGCACGTTGCTGTAAGCAAGCACATTCTTATTCAAAGTTGCAAGTTACTATGTAGGAACAAGTTTGTATAGGTATTTCAAAGATGCCCAGAACTGAGCTAAACGTTGTATGTCTCCAACTCCTAGAAATAACTTCATGCTCCATCTCCCTTACTCCAGCTACTAAGGATCACATAATTCCTAACAAAGTTTTGACACAGATTCCCTATTCGGGCATTCAGAACATATAGCACGTTGCTGTAAGCAAGCACATTCTCCTTCAAAGTTGCAAGTTATTATGTAGGAACAAGTTTGTATAGGTATTTCAATGATTCCCAGAACTGAGCTAAACTTGGCATTTCTCTAACTCCTAGAAATAACTTCATGCCCCAACTCCCTTACTTCCAGCTAGTAAGGATCACATAATTCCTAACAAAGTTTTGACAGAGATTCCCAATTCGGGCTTTCAGAACATATAGCACGTTGCTGTAAGCAAGCACATTCTCATTCAAAGTTGCAAGTTACTATGTAGGAACAAGTTTGTATAGGTATTTCAAAGATGCCCAGAACTGAGCTAAACTTTGTATGTCTCCAACTCCTAGAAATAACTTCATGCCCCATCTCCATTACTTCCAGCTAGTAAGGATCACATAATTCCTAACAAAGTTTTGACATAGTTTCCCAATTCGGGCATTCAGAACATATAGCACGTTGCTGTAAGCAAGCACATTCTCATTCAAAGTTGCAAGTTACTATGTAGGAACAAGTTTGTACAGGTATTTCAAAGATGCCCAGAACTGAGCTAAACTTGGTGTGTCTCCAACTCCTAGAAATAACTTCATGCCCCATCTCCCTTACTTCCAGCTAGTAAGGATCACAGAATTCCTAACACAGTTTTGACACAGATTCCCAATTCGGGCATTCAGAACATATAGCACGTTGCTGTAAGCAAGCACATTCTCATTCAAAGTTGCAAGATACTATGTAGGAACAAGTTTGTATAGTTATTTCAAAGATTCCCAGAACTGAGCTAAACTTGGTATTTCTCTAACTCCTAGAAATAACTTCATGCCCCAACTCCCTTACTTCCAGCTAGTAAGGATCACATAATTCCTAAGAAAGTTTTGACACAGATTCCCAATTCGGGCATTCAGAACATATAGCACGTTGCTGTAAGCAAGCACATTCTCATTCAAAGTTGCAAGTTACTATGTAGGAATTAGTTTGTATAGGTATTTCAAAGATGCCCAGAACTGAGCTAAACTTGGTATTTCTCTAACTCCTAGAAATAACTTCATGCCCCAACTCCCTTACTTCCAGCTAGTAAGGATCACATAATTCCTAAGAAAGTTTTGACACAGATTCCCAATTCGGGCATTCAGAACATATAGCACGTTGCTGTAAGCAAGCACATTCTCATTCAAAGTTGCAAGTTACTATGTAGGAACAAGTTTGTATAGGTACTTCAAAGATGCCCAGAACTGAGCTAAACGTTGTATGTCTCCAATCCTAGAAATAACTTCATGCCCCATCTCCCTTACTTCCAGCTAGTAAGGATCACATAATTCCTAAAAAAGTTTTGACACAGATTCCCAATTCGGGCATTCAGAACATATAGCACGTTGCTGTAAGCAAGCACATTCTCATTCAAAGTTGCAAGTTACTATGTAGGAACAAGTTTGTATACGTATTTCAATGATGCCCAGAACTGAGCTAAACGTTGTATGATTCCAACTCCTAGAAATAACTTCATGCCCCATCTCCCTTACTTCCAGCTAGTAAGGATCACATAATTCCTAACAAAGTTTTGACACAGATTCCCAATTCGGGCATTCAGAACATATAGCACGTAGCTGTAAGCAAGCACATTCTCATTCAAAGTTGCAAGTTACTATGTAGGAACAAGTTTGTATAGGTATTTCAAAGATGCCCAGAAATGAGCTAAACTTGGTATGTCTCCAACTCCTAGAAATAACTTCATGCCCCATCTCCCTTACTTCCAGCTAGTAAGGATCACATAATTCCTAACAAAGTTTTGACACAGTTCCCAATTCGGGCATTCAGAACATATAGCACGTTGCTGTAAGCAAGCACATTCTCATTCAAAGTTGCAAGTTACTATGTAGGAACAAGTTTGTATAGGTATTTCAAAGATGCCCAGAACTGAGCTAAACTTGGTATGTCTCCAACTCCTAGAAATAACTTCATGCCCCAGCTCCATTACTCCCAGCGAGTAAGGGTCACATAATTCCTAAAAAAGTTTTGACACAGATTCCCAATTCGGGCATTCAGAACATATAGCACGTTGCTGTAAGCAAGCACATTCTCATTCAAAGTTGCAAGTTACTATGTAGGAACAAGTTTGTATAGGTATTTCAAAGATGCCCAGAACTGAGCTAAACTTGGTATGTCTCCAACTCCTAGAAATAACTTCATGCCCCATCTCCCTTACTTCCATCTAGTAAGGATCACATAATTCCTAACAAAGTTTTGACACAGATTCCCAATTCTGGCATTCATAACATTTAGCACGTTGCTGTAAGCAAGCACATACTCATTCAAAGTTGCAAGTTACTATGTAGGAACAAGTTTGTATAGGTATTTCAAAGATGCCCAGAACTGAGCTAAACTTGCTATGTCTCCAACTCCTAGAAATAACTTCATGCCCCATCTCCCTTACTTCCAGCTAGTAAGGATCACATAATTCCTAACAAAGTTTTGACACAGATTCCCAATTCGGGCATTCAGAACATATAGCACGTTGCTGTAAGCAAGCACATTCTCATTCAAAGTTGCAAGTTACTATGTAGGAACAAGTTTGTATAGGTATTTCAAAGATGCCCAGAACTGAGCTAAACGTTGTATGATTCCAATTCCTAGAAATAACTTCATGCCCCATCTCCCGTACTTCCAGCTAGTAAGGATCACATAATTCCTAACAAAGTTTTGACACAGATACCCAATTCGGGCATTCAGAACATATAGCACGTTGCTGTAAGCAAGCACATTCTCATTCAAAGTTGCAAGTTACTATGTAGGAACAAGTTTGTATAGGTATTTCAAAGATGCCCAGAAATGAGCTAAACTTGGTATGTCTCCTACTCATAGAAATAACTTCATGCCCCATCTCCCTTACTTCCAGCTAGTAAGGATCACATAATTCCTAACAAAGTTTTGACACAGATTCCCAATTCGGGCATTCAGAACATATAGCACGTTGCTGTAAGCAAGCACATTCTCATTCAAAGTTGCAAGTTACTATGTAGGAACAAGTTTGTATAGGTATTTCAAAGATGCCCAGAACTGAGCTAAACGTTGTATGATTCCAACTACAAGAAATAACTTCATGCCCCATCTCCCTTACTTCCAGCTAGTAAGGATCACATAATTCCTAACAAAGTTTTGACACAGTTTCCCAATTCGGGCATTCAGAACATATAGCACGTTGCTGTAAGCAAGCACATTCTCATTCAAAGTTGCAAGTTACTATGTAGGAACAAGTTTGTACAGGTATTTCAAAGATGCCCAGAACTGAGCTAAACTTGGTGTGTCTCCAACTCCTAGAAATAACTTCATGCCCCATCTCCCTTACTTCCAGCTAGTAAGGATCACAGAATTCCTAACACAGTTTTGACACAGATTCCCAATTCGGGCATTCAGAACATATAGCACGTTGCTGTAAGCAAGCACATTCTCATTCAAAGTTGCAAGATACTATGTAGGAACAAGTTTGTATAGTTATTTCAAAGATTCCCAGAACTGAGCTAAACTTGGTATTTCTCTAACTCCTAGAAATAACTTCATGCCCCAACTCCCTTACTTCCAGCTAGTAAGGATCACATAATTCCTAAGAAAGTTTTGACACAGATTCCCAATTCGGGCATTCAGAACATATAGCACGTTGCTGTAAGCAAGCACATTCTCATTCAAAGTTGCAAGTTACTATGTAGGAATTAGTTTGTATAGGTATTTCAAAGATGCCCAGAACTGAGCTAAACTTGGTATTTCTCTAACTCCTAGAAATAACTTCATGCCCCAACTCCCTTACTTCCAGCTAGTAAGGATCACATAATTCCTAAGAAAATTTTGACACAGATTCCCAATTCGGGCATTCAGAACATATAGCACGTTGCTGTAAGCAAGGACATTCTCATTCAAAGTTGCAAGTTACTATGTAGGAACAAGTTTGTATAGGTATTTCAAAGATGCCCAGAACTGAGCTAAACGTTGTATGTCTCCAACTCCTAGAAATAACTTCATGCCCCATCTCCCTTACTTCCAGCTAGTAAGGATCACATAATTCCTAAAAAAGTTTTGACACAGATTCCCAATTCGGGCATTCAGAACATATAGCACGTTGCTGTAAGCAAGCACATTCTCATTCAAAGTTGCAAGTTACTATGTAGGAACAAGTTTGTATACGTATTTCAATGATGCCCAGAACTGAGCTAAACGTTGTATGATTCCAACTCTTAGAAATAACTTTATGCCCCATCTCCCTTACTTCCAGCTAGTAAGGATCACATAATTCCTAACAAAGTTTTGACACAGATTCCCAATTCGGGCATTCAGAACATATAGCACGTTGCTGTAAGCAAGCACATTCTCATTCAAAGTTGCAAGTTACTATGTAGGAACAAGTTTGTATAGGTATTTCAAAGATGCCCAGAAATGAGCTAAACTTGGTATGTCTCCAACTCCTAGAAATAACTTCATGCCCCATCTCCCTTACTTCCAGCTAGTAAGGATCACATAATTCCTAACAAAGTTTTGACACAGTTCCCAATTCGGGCATTCAGAACATATAGCACGTTGCTGTAAGCAAGCACATTCTAATTCAAAGTTGCAAGTTACTATGTAGGAACAAGTTTGTATAGGTATTTCAAAGATGCCCAGAACTGAGCTAAACTTGGTATGTCTCCAACTCCTAGAAATAACTTCATGCCCCATCTCCATTACTCCCAGCTAGTAAGGGTCACATAATTCCTAACAAAGTTTTGACACAGATTCCCAATTCGGGCATTCAGAACATATAGCACGTTGCTGTAAGCAAGCACATTCTCATTCAAAGTTGCAAGTTACTATGTAGGAACAAGTTTGTATAGGTATTTCAAAGATGCCCAGAACTGAGCTAAACTTGGTATGTCTCCAACTCCTAGAAATAACTTCATGCCCCATCTCCCTTACTTACATCTAGTAAGGATCACATAATTCCTAACAAAGTTTTGACACAGATTCCCAATTCGGGCATTCAGAACATTTAGCACGTTGCTGTAAGCAAGCACATACTCATTCAAAGTTGCAAGTTACTATGTAGGAACAAGTTTGTATAGGTATTTCAAAGATGCCCAGAACTGAGCTAAACTTGCTATGTCTCCAACTCCTAGAAATAACTTCATGCCCCATCTCCCTTACTTCCAGCTAGTAAGGATCACATAATTCCTAACAAAGTTTTGACACAGATTCCCAATTCGGGCATTCAGAACATATAGCACGTTGCTGTAAGCAAGCACATTCTCATTCAAAGTTGCAAGTTACTATGTAGGAACAAGTTTGTATAGGTATTTCAAAGATGCCCAGAACTGAGCTAAACGTTGTATGATTCCAATTCCTAGAAATAACTTCATGCCCCATCTCCCGTACTTCCAGCTAGTAAGGATCACATAATTCCTAAGAAAGTTTTGACACAGATACCCAATTCGGGCATTCAGAACATATAGCACGTTGCTGTAAGCAAGCACATTCTCATTCAAAGTTGCAAGTTACTATGTAGGAACAAGTTTGTATAGGTATTTCAAAGATGCCCAGAAATGAGCTAAACTTGGTATGTCTCCTACTCATAGAAATAACTTCATGCCCCATCTCCCTTACTTCCAGCTAGTAAGGATCACATAATTCCTAACAAAGTTTTGACACAGATTCCCAATTCGGGCATTCAGAACATATAGCACGTTGCTGTAAGCAAGCACATTCTCATTCAAAGTTGCAAGTTACTATGTAGGAACAAGTTTGTATAGGTATTTCAAAGATGCCCAGAACTGAGCTAAACGTTGTATGATTCCAACTACAAGAAATAACTTCATGCCCCATCTCCCTTACTTCCAGCTAGTAAGGATCACATAATTCCTAACAAAGTTTTGACACAGTTTCCCAATTCGGGCATTCAGAACATATAGCACGTTGCTGTAAGCAAGCACATTCTCATTCAAAGTTGCAAGTTACAATGTAGGAACAAGTTTGTATAGGTATTTCATAGATGCCCAGAACTGAGCTAAACTTGGTATGTCTCCAACTCCTAGAAATAACTTCATGCCCCATCTCCCTAAATTCCAGCTTGTAAGGATCACATAATTCCTAACAAAGTTTTGACACATATTCCCAATTCGGGCATTCAGAACATATAGCACGTTGCTGTAAGCAAGCACATTCTCATTCAAAGTTGCAAGTTACTATGTAGGAACAAGTTTGTATAGGTATTTCAAAGATGCGTAGAACTGAGCTAAACTTGGTATGTCTCCAACTCCTAGAAATAACATCATGCCCCATCTCCCTTACTTCCATCTAGTAAGGATCACATAATTTCTAACAATGTTTTGAAACAGATTCCCAATTCGGGCATTCAGAACATA
The DNA here is from genome assembly GCF_020826845.1 of Diceros bicornis minor. Lineage (NCBI taxonomy): Eukaryota > Metazoa > Chordata > Mammalia > Perissodactyla > Rhinocerotidae > Diceros > Diceros bicornis. The sequence continues at coordinate 1,028,887 of NW_026691750.1, forward strand.
TAGCACGTTGCTGTAAGCAAGCACATTCTCATTCAATGTTGCAAGTTACTATGTAGGAACAAGTTTGTATAAGTATTTCAATGATGCCCAGAACTGAGTTAAAGTGGGAATGTCTCCAACTCCTAGAAATAACATCATGCCCCATCTTCCTTACTTCCAGCTAGTAAGGATCACATAAATCCTAACAAAGTTTTGACACAGATTCCCAATTCGGTCATTAGGAACATATAGCACGTTGCTGTAAGCAAGCATTTCTCATTCAAAGTTGCAAGTTACTATGTAGGAGCAAGTTTGTATAGGTATTTCAAAGATGCCCAGAACTGAGCTAAACTTGGTATGTCTCCAACTCCTAGAAATAACTTCATGCCCCATCTCCATTACTTCCAGCTAGTAAGGATCACATAATTCCTAACAAAGTTTTGACACAGTTTCCCAATTCGGGCATTCAGAACATATAGCACGTTGCTGTAAGCAAGCACATTCTCATTCAAAGTTGCAAGTTACTATGTAGGAACAAGTTTGTATAGGTATTTCAAAGATGCCCAGAACTGAGCTAAACGTTGTATGTCTCCAACTCCTAGAAATAACTTCATGCCCCATCTCCCTTACTTCCAGCTAGTAAGGATCACATAATTCCTAAAAAAGTTTTGACACAGATTCCCAATTCGGGCATTCAGAACATATAGCACGTTGCTGTAAGCAAGCACATTCTCATTCAAAGTTGCAAGTTACTATGTGGGAACAAGTTTGTATACGTATTTCAATGATGCCCAGAACTGAGCTAAACGTTGTATGATTCCAACTCCTAGAAATAACTTCATGCCCCATCTCCCTTACTTCCAGCTAGTAAGGATCACATAATTCCTAACAAAGTTTTGACACAGATTCCCAATTCGGGCATTCAGAACATATAGCACGTTGCTGTAAGCAAGCACATTCTCATTCAAAGTTGCAAGTTACTATGTAGGAACAAGTTTGTATAGGTATTTCAAAGATGCCCAGAAATGAGCTAAACTTGGTATGTCTCCAACTCCTAGAAATAACTTCATGCCCCATCTCCCTTACTTCCAGCTAGTAAGGATCACATAATTCCTAACAAAGTTTTGACACAGTTCCCAATTCGGGCATTCAGAACATATAGCACGTTGCTGTAAGCAAGCACATTCTCATTCAAAGTTGCAAGTTACTATGTAGGAACAAGTTTGTATAGGTATTTCAAAGATGCCCAGAACTGAGCTAAACTTGGTATGTCTCCAACTCCTAGAAATAACTTCATGCCCCATCTCCATTACTCCCAGCTAGTAAGGGTCACATAATTCCTAACAAAGTTTTGACACAGATTCCCAATTCGGGCATTCAGAACATATAGCACGTTGCTGTAAGCAAGCACATTCTCATTCAAAGTTGCAAGTTACTATGTAGGAACAAGTTTGTATAGGTATTTCAAAGATGCCCAGAACTGAGCTAAACTTGGTATGTCTCCAACTCCTAGAAATAACTTCATGCCCCATCTCCCTTACTTCCATCTAGTAAGGATCACATAATTCCTAACAAAGTTTTGACACAGATTCCCAATTCGGGCATTCAGAACATTTAGCACGTTGCTGTAAGCAAGCACATACTCATTCAAAGTTGCAAGTTACTATGTAGGAACAAGTTTGTATAGGTATTTCAAAGATGCCCAGAACTGAGCTAAACTTGCTATGTCTCCAACTCCTAGAAATAACTTCATGCCCCATCTCCCTTACTTCCAGCTAGTAAGGATCACATAATTCCTAACAAAGTTTTGACACAGATTCCCAATTCGGGCATTCAGAACATATAGCACGTTGCTGTAAGCAAGCACATTCTCATTCAAAGTTGCAAGTTACTATGTAGGAACAAGTTTGTATAGGTATTTCAAAGATGCCCAGAACTGAGCTAAACTTTGTATGATTCCAATTCCTAGAAATAACTTCATGCCCCATCTCCCGTACTTCGAGCTAGTAAGGATCACATAATTCCTAACAATGTTTTGACACAGATACCCAATTCGGGCATTCAGAACATATAGCACGTTGCTGTAAGCAAGCACATTCTCATTCAAAGTTGCAAGTTACTATGTAGGAACAAGTTTGTATAGGTATTTCAAAGATGCCCAGAAATGAGCTAAACTTGGTATGTCTCCTACACATAGAAATAACTTCATGCCCCATCTCCCTTACTTCCAGCTAGTAAGGATCACATAATTCCTAACAAAGTTTTGACACAGATTCCCAATTCGGGCATTCAGAACATATAGCACGTTGCTGTAAGCAAGCACATTCTCATTCAAAGTTGCAAGTTACTATGTAGGAACAAGTTTGTATAGGTATTTCAAAGATGCCCAGAACTGAGCTAAACGTTGTATGATTCCAACTACAAGAAATAACTTCATGCCCCATCTCCCTTACTTCCAGCTAGTAAGGATCACATAATTCCTAACAAAGTTTTGACACAGTTTCCCAATTCGGGCATTCAGAACATATAGCACGTTGCTGTAAGCAAGCACATTCTCATTCAAAGTTGCAAGTTACAATGTAGGAACAAGTTTGTATAGGTATTTCATAGATGCCCAGAACTGAGCTAAACTTGGTATGTCTCCAACTCCTAGAAATAACTTCATGCCCCATCTCCCTAAATTCCAGCTTGTAAGGATCACATAATTCCTAACAAAGTTTTGACACATATTCCCAATTCGGGCATTCAGAACATATAGCACGTTGCTGTAAGCAAGCACATTCTCATTCAAAGTTGCAAGTTACTATGTAGGAACAAGTTTGTATAGGTATTTCAAAGATGCGTAGAACTGAGCTAAACTTGGTATGTCTCCAACTCCTAGAAATAACATCATGCCCCATCTCCCATACTTCCATCTAGTAAGGATCACATAATTTCTAACAATGTTTTGAAACAGATTCCCAATTCGGGCATTCAGAACATATAGCACGTTGCTGTAAGCAAGCACATTCTCATTCAATGTTGCAAGTTACTATGTAGGAACAAGTTTGTATAAGTATTTCAAAGATGCCCAGAACTGAGTTAAAGTGGGTATGTCTCCAACTCCTAGAAATAACATCATGCCCCATCTTCCTTACTTCCAGCTAGTAAGGATCACATAATTCCTAACAAAGTTTTGACACAGATTCCCAATTCGGTCATTAGGAACATATAGCACGTTGCTGTAAGCAAGCATTTCTCATTCAAAGTTGCAAGTTACTATGTAGGAGCAAGTTTGTATAGGTATTTCAAAGATGCCCAGAACTGAGCTAAACTTGGTATGTCTCCAACTCCTAGAAATAACTTCATGCCCCATCTCCATTACTTCCAGCTAGTAAGGATCACATAATTCCTAACAAAGTTTTGACACAGTTTCCCAATTCGGGCATTCAGAACATATAGCACGTTGCTGTAAGCAAGCACATTCTCATTCAAAGTTGCAAGTTACTATATAGGAACAAGTTTGTATAGGTATTTCAAAGATGCCCAGAACTGAGCTAAACGTTGTATGTCTCCAACTCCTAGATATAACTTCATGCCCCATCTCCCTTACTTCCAGCCAGTAAGGATCACATAATTCCTAACAAAGTTTTGACACAGATTCCCAATTCGGGCATTCAGAACATATAGCACGTTGCTGTAAGCAAGCACATTCTCATTCAAAGTTGCAAGTTACGATGTAGGAACAAGTTTGTATAGGTATTTCAAAGATGCCCAGAACTGAGCTAAATGTTGTATGATTCCAACTCCTAGAAATAACTTCATGCCCCATCTCCCTTACTTCCAGCTAGTAAGGATCACATAATTCCTAAGAAAGTTTTGACACAGATTCCCAATTCGGGCATTCAGAATATATAGGACGTTGCTGTAAGCAAGCACATTCTCATTCAAAGTTGCAAGTTACTATGTAGGAACAAGTTTGTATAGGTATTTCAAAGATGCCCAGAAATGAGCTAAACTTGGTATGTCTCCAACTCCTAGAAATAACTTCATGCCCCATCTCCCTTACTTCCAGCTAGTAAGGATCACATAATTCCTAACAAAGTTTTGACACAGTTTCCCACTTCGGGCATTCAGAACATATAGCACGTTGCTGTAAGCAAACACATTCTCATTCAAAGTTGCAAGTTAATATGTAGGAACAAGTTTGTATAGGTATTTCAAAGATGCCCAGAACTGAGCTAAACTTGGTATGTCTCCAACTCCTAGAAATAACTTCATGCCCCATCTCCATTACTTCCAGCTAGTAAGGGTCACATAATTCCTAACAAAGTTTTGACACAGATTCCCAATTCGGGCATTCAGAACATATAGCACGTTGCTGTAAGCAAGCACATTCTCATTCAAAGTTGCAAATTACTATGTAGGAACAAGTTTGTACAGGTATTTCAAAGATGCCCAGAACTGAGCTAAACTTGGTATGTCTCCAACTCCTGGAAATAACTTCATGCCACATCTCCCTTACTTCCAGCTAGTAAGGATCGCATAATTCCTAACAAAGTTTTGACACAGATTCCCAATTCGGGCATTCAGAACATATAGCACGTTGCTGTAAGCAAGCACATTCTCATTCAAAGTTGCAAGATACTATGTAGGAACAAGTTTGTATAGGTATTTCAAAGATGCCCAGAACTGAGCTAAACTTGGTATGTCTCCAACTCCTAGAAATAACTTCATGCCCCATCTCCCTTACTTCCATCTAGTAAGGATCACATAATTCCTAACAAAGTTTTGACACAGATTCCCAATTCGGGCATTCAGAACATTTAGCACGTTGCTGTAAGCAAGCACATTCTCATTTAAAGTTGCAAGTTACTATGTAGGAACAAGTTTGTATAGGTATTTGAAAGATGCCCAGAACTGAGCTAAATGTTGCATGTCTCCAACTTCTAGAAATAACTAGATGCCCCATCTCCCTTACTTCCAGCTAGTAAGGATCACATAATTCCTAACAAAGTTTTGACACAGATTCCCAATTCGGGCATTCAGAACATATAGCACCTTGCTGTAAGCAAGCACATTCTCATTCAAAGTTGCAAGTTACTATGTAGGAACAAGTTTGTATAGGACTTTCAAAGATGCCCAGAACTGAGCTAAACTTGGTATGTCTCCAACTCCTGGAAATAACTTCATGCCACATCTCCCTTACTTCCAGCTAGTAAGGATCGCATAATTCCTAACAAAGTTTTGACACAGATTCCCAATTCGGGCATTCAGAACATATAGCACGTTGCTGTAAGCAAGCACATTCTCATTCAAAGTTACAAGTTACTATGTAGGAACAAGTTTGTATAGGACTTTCAAAGATGCCCAGAACTGAGCTAAATTGGGTATGTCTCCAACTCCTAGAAATAACTTCATGCCCCATCTCCCTTACTTTCATCTAGTAAGGATCACATAATTTCTAACAAAGTTTTGACACAGATTCCCAATTCGGGAATTCAGAACATATAGCACGTTGCTGTATGCAAGCACATTCTCATTCAAAGTTGCAAGTTACTATGTAGGAACAAGTTTGTACAGGTATTTCAAAGATGTCCAGAACTGAGCTAAAGTGGGTATGTCTCCAACTCCTAGAAATAACTTCATGCCCCATCTCACTTACTTTCAGCTAGTAAGGATCACATAATTCCTAACAAAGTTTTGACACAGATTCCCAATTCGGGCATTCAGAATATATAGCACGTTGCTGTAAGCAAGCACATTCTCATTCAAAGTTGCAAGATACTATGTAGGAACAAGTTTGTATAGGTATTTCAAAGATGCCCAGAACTGAGCTAAACGTTGTATGTCTCCAACTCCTAGAAATAACTTCATGCTCCATGTCCCTTACATCAATCTAGTAAGGATCACATAATTCCTAACAAAGTTTTGACACAGATTCACAGTTCGGGCATTCAGAACATATAGCTCGTTGCTGTAAGCAAGCACATTCTCATTCAAAGTTGCAAGTTACTATGAAGGAACAAGTTTGTATAGGTATTTCAAAGATGCCCAGAACTGTGCTAAACTTGATATGTCTCCAACTCCTAGAAATAACTTCATGCCCCATCTCCCTTACTTCCAGCTAGTAAGGATCACATAATTCCTAACAAAGTTTTGACACAGATTCCCAATTCGGGCATTCAGAACGTATAGCACGTTGCTGTAAGCAAGCACAATCTCATTCAAAGTTGCAAGTTACCATGTAGGAACAAGTTTGTATAGGTATTTCAAAGATGCCCAGAACTGAGCTAAACGTTGTATGTCTCCAACTCCTAGAAATAACTTCATGCCCCATCTCCCTAACTTCCAGCTAGTAAGGATCACATAATTCCTAACAAAGTTTTGACACAGATTCCCAATTCGGGCATTCAGAACATATAGCACGTTGCTGTAAGCAAGCACATTCTCATTCAAAGTTGCAGGTTACTATGTAGTAACAAGTTTGTATAGGTATTTCAAAGATGCCCAGAACTGAGCTAAACTTGGTATGTCTCCACCTCCTAGAGATAACTTCATGCCCCATCTCCCTTACTTCCAGCTAGTAAGGATCACATAATTCCTAACAAAGTTTTGACACAGATTCCCAATTCGGGCCTTCAGAACATATAGCACGTTGCTGTAAGCAAGCACATTCTCATTCAAAGTTGCAAGTTACTATGTAGGAACAAGTATGTATAGGTAATTCAAAGTTGCCCAGAACTGAGCTAAACTTGGTATGTCTCCAACTCCTAGAAATAACTTCATGCCCCAACTCCCTTGCTTCCAGCTAGTAATGATCACATAATTCCTAACAAAGTTTTGACACAGATTCCCAATTCGGCCTTCAGAACATATAGCACGTTGCTGTAAGCAAGCACATTCTCATTCAAAGTTGCAAGTTACTATGTAGGAACAAGTTTGTATAGGTATTTCAAAGACGCCCAGAACTGAGCTAAAGTGGGTATGTCTCCAACTCCTAGAAATAACTTCATGCCCATCTCACTAACTTCCAGCTAGTAAGGATCACATAATTCCTAACAAAGTTTTGACACAGATTCCCAATTCGGGCATTCAGAGCATATAGCACGTTGCTGTAAGCAAGCACATTCTCATTCAAAGTTGCAAGTTACTATGTAGGAACAAGTTTGTATAGGTATTTCAAAGATGCCCAGAACTGAGCTAAACGTTGTATGTCTCCAACTCCTAGAAATAACTTCATGCCCCATCTTTCTTACTTCCAGCTAGTTAGGATCACATAATTCCTAACAAAGTTTTGACACAGATTCTCAATTCGGGAATTCAGAACATATAACACGTTGCTGTAAGCAAGCACATTCTCATTCAAAGATGCAAGTTACTATGTAGGAACAAGTTTGTATAGGTATTTCAAAGATGCCCAGAACTGAGCTAAACTTGGTATGTGTCCAACTCCTAGAAATAACTTCATGCCCCATCTCCCTTACTTCCAGCTAGTAAGGATCACATAATTCCTAACAAATTTTGACACAGATTCCCAATTCGGGCATTCAGAACATATAGCACGTTGCTGTAAGCAAGCACATTCTCATTCAAAGTTACAAGTTACTATGTAGGAACAAGTTTGTATTGGACTTTCAAAGATGCCCAGAACTGAGCTAAAGTGGGTATGTCTCCAACTCCTAGAAATAACTTCATGCCCCATCTCCCTTACTTCCAGCTAGTAAGGATCACATAATATTCCTAACAAAGTTTTGACACAGATTCCCAATTCGGGCATTCAGAACATATAGCACGTTGCTGTAAGCAAGCACATTCTCATTCAAAGTTGCAAGTTACTATGTAGGAACAGGTTTGTATAGGTATTTCAAAGATGCCCAGAACTGAGCTAAACTTGGTATGTCTCCAACTCCTAGAAATAACTTCATGCCCCATCTCCCTTACTTCCAGCTAGTAAGGATCACATAATTCCTAACAAAGTTTTGACACAGATTCCCAATTCGGGCATTCAGAACTTATAGCACGTTGCTGTAAGCAAGCACATTCTCATTCAAAGTTGCAAGTTACTATGTGGGAACAAGTTTGTATACGTATTTCAATGATGCCCAGAACTGAGCTAAACGTTGTATGATTCCAACTCCTAGAAATAACTTCATGCCCCATCTCCCTTACTTCCAGCTAGTAAGGATCACATAATTCCTAACAAAGTTTTGACACAGATTCCCAATTCGGGCATTCAGAACATATAGCACGTTGCTGTAAGCAAGCACATTCTCATTCAAAGTTGCAAGTTACTATGTAGGAACAAGTTTGTATAGGTATTTCAAAGATGCCCAGAAATGAGCTAAACTTGGTATGTCTCCAACTCCTAGAAATAACTTCATGCCCCATCTCCCTTACTTCCAGCTAGTAAGGATCACATAATTCCTAACAAAGTTTTGACACAGTTCCCAATTCGGGCATTCAGAACATATAGCACGTTGCTGTAAGCAAGCACATTCTCATTCAAAGTTGCAAGTTACTATGTAGGAACAAGTTTGTATAGGTATTTCAAAGATGCCCAGAACTGAGCTAAACTTGGTATGTCTCCAACTCCTAGAAATAACTTCATGCCCCATCTCCATTACTCCCAGCTAGTAAGGGTCACATAATTCCTAACAAAGTTTTGACACAGATTCCCAATTCGGGCATTCAGAACATATAGCACGTTGCTGTAAGCAAGCACATTCTCATTCAAAGTTGCAAGTTACTATGTAGGAACAAGTTTGTATAGGTATTTCAAAGATGCCCAGAACTGAGCTAAACTTGGTATGTCTCCAACTCCTAGAAATAACTTCATGCCCCATCTCCCTTACTTCCATCTAGTAAGGATCACATAATTCCTAACAAAGTTTTGACACAGATTCCCAATTCGGGCATTCAGAACATTTAGCACGTTGCTGTAAGCAAGCACATACTCATTCAAAGTTGCAAGTTACTATGTAGAAACAAGTTTGTATAGGTATTTCAAAGATGCCCAGAACTGAGCTAAACTTGCTATGTCTCCAACTCCTAGAAATAACTTCATGCCCCATCTCCCTTACTTCCAGCTAGTAAGGATCACATAATTCCTAACAAACTTTTGACACAGATTCCCAATTCGGGCATTCAGAACATATAGCACGTTGCTGTAAGCAAGCACATTCTCATTCAAAGTTGCAAGTTACTATGTAGGAACAAGTTTGTATAGGTATTTCAAAGATGCCCAGAACTGAGCTAAACGTTGTATGATTCCAATTCCTAGAAATAACTTCATGCCCCATCTCCCGTACTTCCAGCTAGTAAGGATCACATAATTCCTAACAATGTTTTGACACAGATACCCAATTCGGGCATTCAGAACATATAGCACGTTGCTGTAAGCAAGCACATTCTCATTCAAAGTTGCAAGTTACTATGTAGGAACAAGTTTGTATAGGTATTTCAAAGATGCCCAGAAATGAGCTAAACTTGGTATGTCTCCTACACATAGAAATAACTTCATGCCCCATCTCCCATACTTCCAGCTAGTAAGGATCACATAATTCCTAACAAAGTTTTGACACAGATTCCCAATTCGGGCATTCAGAACATATAGCACGTTGCTGTAAGCAAGCACATTCTCATTCAAAGTTGCAAGTTACTATGTAGGAACAAGTTTGTATAGGTATTTCAAAGATGCCCAGAACTGAGCTAAGCGTTGTATGATTCCAACTACAAGAAATAACTTCATGCCCCATCTCCCTTACTTCCAGCTAGTAAGGATCACATAATTCCTAACAAAGTTTTGACACAGTTTCCCAATTCGGGCATTCAGAACATATAGCACGTTGCTGTAAGCAAGCACATTCTCATTCAAAGTTGCAAGTTACAATGTAGGAACAAGTTTGTATAGGTATTTCATAGATGCCCAGAACTGAGCTAAACTTGGTATGTCTCCAACTCCTAGAAATAACTTCATGCCCCATCTCCCTAAATTCCAGCTTGTAAGGATCACATAATTCCTAACAAAGTTTTGACACATATTCCCAATTCGGGCATTCAGAACATATAGCACGTTGCTGTAAGCAAGCACATTCTCATTCAAAGTTGCAAGTTACTATGTAGGAACAAGTTTGTATAGGTATTTCAAAGATGCGTAGAACTGAGCTAAACTTGGTATGTCTCCAACTCCTAGAAATAACATCATGCCCCATCTCCCATACTTCCATCTAGTAAGGATCACATAATTTCTAACAATGTTTTGAAACAGATTCCCAATTCGGGCATTCAGAACATATAGCACGTTGCTGTAAGCAAGCACATTCTCATTCAATGTTGCAAGTTACTATGTAGGAACAAGTTTGTATAAGTATTTCAAAGATGCCCAGAACTGAGTTAAAGTGGGTATGTCTCCAACTCCTAGAAATAACATCATGCCCCATCTTCCTTACTTCCAGCTAGTAAGGATCACATAATTCCTAACAAAGTTTTGACACAGATTCCCAATTCGGTCATTAGGAACATATAGCACGTTGCTGTAAGCAAGCATTTCTCATTCAAAGTTGCAAGTTACTATGTAGGAGCAAGTTTGTATAGGTATTTCAAAGATGCCCAGAACTGAGCTAAACTTGGTATGTCTCCAACTCCTAGAAATAACTTCATGCCCCATCTCCATTACTTCCAGCTAGTAAGGATCACATAATTCCTAACAAAGTTTTGACACAGTTTCCCAATTCGGGCATTCAGAACATATAGCACGTTGCTGTAAGCAAGCACATTCTCATTCAAAGTTGCAAGTTACTATATAGGAACAAGTTTGTATAGGTATTTCAAAGATGCCCAGAACTGAGCTAAACGTTGTATGTCTCCAACTCCTAGATATAACTTCATGCCCCATCTCCCTTACTTCCAGCCAGTAAGGATCACATAATTCCTAACAAAGTTTTGACACAGATTCCCAATTCGGGCATTCAGAACATATAGCACGTTGCTGTAAGCAAGCACATTCTCATTCAAAGTTGCAAGTTACGATGTAGGAACAAGTTTGTATAGGTATTTCAAAGATGCCCAGAACTGAGCTAAATGTTGTATGATTCCAACTCCTAGAAATAACTTCATGCCCCATCTCCCTTACTTCCAGCTAGTAAGGGTCACATAATTCCTAAGAAAGTTTTGACACAGATTCCCAATTCGGGCATTCAGAATATATAGGACGTTGCTGTAAGCAAGCACATTCTCATTCAAAGTTGCAAGTTACTATGTAGGAACAAGTTTGTATAGGTATTTCAAAGATGCCCAGAAATGAGCTAAACTTGGTATGTCTCCAACTCCTAGAAATAACTTCATGCCCCATCTCCCTTACTTCCAGCTAGTAAGGATCACATAATTCCTAACAAATTTTTGACACAGTTTCCCACTTCGGGCATTCAGAACATATAGCACGTTGCTGTAAGCAAACACATTCTCATTCAAAGTTGCAAGTTAATATGTAGGAACAAGTTTGTATAGGTATTTCAAAGATGCCCAGAACTGAGCTAAACTTGGTATGTCTCCAACTCCTGGAAATAACTTCATGCCACATCTCCCTTACTTCCAGCTAGTAAGGATCGCATAATTCCTAACAAAGTTTTGACACAGATTCCCAATTCGGGCATTCAGAACATATAGCACGTTGCTGTAAGCAAGCACATTCTCATTCAAAGTTGCAAGATACTATGTAGGAACAAGTTTGTATAGGTATTTCAAAGATGCCCAGAACTGAGCTAAACTTGGTATGTCTCCAACTCCTAGAAATAACTTCATGCCCCATCTCCCTTACTTCCATCTAGTAAGGATCACATAATTCCTAACAAAGTTTTGACACAGAATCCCAATTCGGGCATTCAGAACATTTAGCACGTTGCTGTAAGCAAGCACATTCTCATTTAAAGTTGCAAGTTACTATGTAGGAACAAGTTTGTATAGGTATTTGAAAGATGCCCAGAACTGAGCTAAATGTTGCATGTCTCCAACTTCTAGAAATAACTAGATGCCCCATCTCCCTTACTTCCAGCTAGTAAGGATCACATAATTCCTAACAAAGTTTTGACACAGATTCCCAATTCGGGCATTCAGAACATATAGCACCTTGCTGTAAGCAAGCACATTCTCATTCAAAGTTGCAAGTTACTATGTAGGAACAAGTTTGTATAGGACTTTCAAAGATGCCCAGAACTGAGCTAAACTTGGTATGTATCCAACTCCTGGAAATAACTTCATGCCACATCTCCCTTACTTCCAGCTAGTAAGGATCGCATAATTCCTAACAAAGTTTTGACACAGATTCCCAATTCGGGCATTCAGAACATATAGCACGTTGCTGTAAGCAAGCACATTCTCATTCAAAGTTACAAGTTACTATGTAGGAACAAGTTTGTATAGGACTTTCAAAGATGCCCAGAACTGAGCTAAATTGGGTATGTCTCCAACTCCTAGAAATAACTTCATGCCCCATCTCCCTTACTTTCATCTAGTAAGGATCACATAATTTCTAACAAAGTTTTGACACAGATTCCCAATTCGGGAATTCAGAACATATAGCACGTTGCTGTATGCAAGCACATTCTCATTCAAAGTTGCAAGTTACTATGTAGGAACAAGTTTGTACAGGTATTTCAAAGATGTCCAGAACTGAGCTAAAGTGGGTATGTCTCCAACTCCTAGAAATAACTTCATGCCCCATCTCACTTACTTCCAGCTAGTAAGGATCACATAATTCCTAACAAAGATTTGACACAGATTCCCAATTCGGGCATTCAGAACATATAGCACGTTGCTGTAAGCAAGCACATTCTCATTCAAAGTTGCAAGTTACTATCTAGGAACAAGTTTGTATAGGAATTTCAAAGATGCCCAGAACTGAGCTAATCTTGGTATGTCTCCAACTCCTAGAAATAACTTCATGCCCCAACTCCCTTGCTTCCAGCTAGTAAGGATCACATAATTCCTAACAAAGTTTTGACACAGATTCCCAATTCGGGCATTCAGAGCATATAGCACGTTGCTGTAAGCAAGCACATTCTCATTCAAAGTTGCAAGTTACTATGTAGGAACAAGTTTGTATTGGACTTTCAAAGATGCCCAGAACTGAGCTAAAGTGGGTATGTCTCCAACTCCTAGAAATAACTTCATGCCCCATCTCCCTTACTTCCAGCTAGTAAGGATCACATAATATTCCTAACAAAGTTTTGACACAGATTCCCAATTCGGGCATTCAGAACATATAGCACGTTGCTGTAAGCAAGCACATTCTCATTCAAAGTTGCAAGTTACTATGTAGGAACAGGTTTGTATAGGTATTTCAAAGATGCCCAGAACTGAGCTAAACTTGGTATGTCTCCAACTCCTAGAAATAACTTCATGCCCCATCTCCCTTACTTCCAGCTAGTAAGGATCACATAATTCCTAACAAAGTTTTGACACAGATTCCCAATTCGGGCATTCAGAACTTATAGCACGTTGCTGTAAGCAAGCACATTCTCATTCAAAGTTGCAAGTTACTATGTAGGAACAAGTTTGTACAGGAATTTCAATGATGCCCAGAACTGAGCTAAAGTGGGTATGTCTCCAACTCCTAGAAATATCTTCATACCCCATCTGCCTTACTTCCAGCTAGTAAGGATCACATAATTCCTAACAAAGTTTTGACACAGATTCACAGTTCGGGCATTCAGAACATATAGCACGTTGCTGTAAGCAAGCACATTCTCATTCAAAGTTGCAAGTTACTATGTAGGAACAAGTTTGTATAGGTATTTCAAAGATGCCCAGAACTGAGCTAAACGTTGTATGTCTCCAACTCCTAGAAATAACTTCATGCCCCATCTCAATTACTTCCAGATAGTAAGGATCACATAATTCCTAACAAAGTTTTGACACAGATTCCCAATTCGGGCCTTCAGAACATATACCACGTTGCTGTAAGCAAGCACATTCTCATTCAAAGTTGCAAGTTACTATGTAGGAACAAGTATGTATAGGTATTTCAAAGTTGCCCAGAACTGAGCAAAACTTGGTATGTGTCCAACTCCTAGATATAACTTCATGCCCCATCTCCCTTACTTCCAGCTCGTAAGGATCACATAATTCCTAACAAAGATTTGACACAGATTCCCAATTCGGGCATTCAGAACATATAGCACGTTGCTGTAAGCAAGCACATTCTCATTCAAAGTTGCAAGTTACTATCTAGGAACAAGTTTGTATAGGAATTTCAAAGATGCCCAGAACTGAGCTAATCTTGGTATGTCTCCAACTCCTAGAAATAACTTCATGCCCCAACTCCCTTGCTTCCAGCTAGTAAGGATCACATAATTCCTAACAAAGTTTTGACACAGATTCCCAATTCGGGCATTCAGAACATATAGCACGTTGCTGTAAGCAAGCACATTCTCATTCAAAGTTGCAAGTTACTATGTAGGAACAAGTTTGTATAGGTATTTCAAAGATGCCCAGAACTGAGCTAAACGTTGTATGTCTCCAACTCCTAGAAATAACTTCATGCCCCATCTTTCTTACTTCCAGCTAGTTAGGATCACATAATTCCTAACAAAGTTTTGACACAGATTCTCAATTCGGGAATTCAGAACATATAACACGTTGCTGTAAGCAAGCACATTCTCATTCAAAGATGCAAGTTACTATGTAGGAACAAGTTTGTATAGGTATTTCAAAGATGCCCAGAACTGAGCTAAACTTGGTATGTGTCCAACTCCTAGAAATAACTTCATGCCCCATCTCCCTTACTTCCAGCTAGTAAGGATCACATAATTCCTAACAAACTTTTGACACAGATTCCCAATTCGGGCATTCAGAACATATAGCACGTTGCTGTAAGCAAGCACATTCTCATTCAAAGTTACAAGTTACTATGTAGGAACAAGTTTGTATTGGACTTTCAAAGATGCCCAGAACTGAGCTAAAGTGGGTATGTCTCCAACTCCTAGAAATAACTTCATGCCCCATCTCCCTTACTTCCAGCTAGTAAGGATCACATAATATTCCTAACAAAGTTTTGACACAGATTCCCAATTCGGGCATTCAGAACATATAGCACGTTGCTGTAAGCAAGCACATTCTCATTCAAAGTTGCAAGTTACTATGTAGGAACAGGTTTGTATAGGTATTTCAAAGATGCCCAGAACTGAGCTAAACTTGGTATGTCTCCAACTCCTAGAAATAACTTCATGCCCCATCTCCCTTACTTCCAGCTAGTAAGGATCACATAATTCCTAACAAAGTTTTGACACAGATTCCCAATTCGGGCATTCAGAACTTATAGCACGTTGCTGTAAGCAAGCACATTCTCATTCAAAGTTGCAAGTTACTATGTAGGAACAAGTTTGTACAGGAATTTCAATGATGCCCAGAACTGAGCTAAAGTGGGTATGTCTCCAACTCCTAGAAATATCTTCATACCCCATCTGCCTTACTTCCAGCTAGTAAGGATCACATAATTCCTAACAAAGTTTTGACACAGATTCACAGTTCGGGCATTCAGAACATATAGCACGTTGCTGTAAGCAAGCACATTCTCATTCAAAGTTGCAAGTTACTATGTAGGAACAAGTTTGTATAGGTATTTCAAAGATGCCCAGAACTGAGCTAAACGTTGTATGTCTCCAACTCCTAGAAATAACTTCATGCCCCATCTCAATTACTTCCAGATAGTAAGGATCACATAATTCCTAACAAAGTTTTGACACAGATTCCCAATTCGGGCCTTCAGAACATATACCACGTTGCTGTAAGCAAGCACATTCTCATTCAAAGTTGCAAGTTACTATGTAGGAACAAGTATGTATAGGTATTTCAAAGTTGCCCAGAACTGAGCAAAACTTGGTATGTGTCCAACTCCTAGATATAACTTCATGCCCCATCTCCCTTACTTCCAGCTCGTAAGGATCACATAATTCCTAACAAAGATTTGACACAGATTCCCAATTCGGGCATTCAGAACATATAGCACGTTGCTGTAAGCAAGCACATTCTCATTCAAAGTTGCAAGTTACTATCTAGGAACAAGTTTGTATAGGAATTTCAAAGATGCCCAGAACTGAGCTAATCTTGGTATGTCTCCAACTCCTAGAAATAACTTCATGCCCCAACTCCCTTGCTTCCAGCTAGTAAGGATCACATAATTCCTAACAAAGTTTTGACACAGATTCCCAATTCGGGCATTCAGAACATATAGCACGTTGCTGTAAGCAAGCACATTCTCATTCAAAGTTGCAAGATACTATGTAGGAACAAGTTTGTATAGGTATTTCAAAGATGCCCAGAACTGAGCTAAAGTGGGTATGTCTCCAACTACTAGAAATAACTTCATGCCCATCTCACTAACTTCCAGCTAGTAAGGATCACATAATTCCTAACAAAGTTTTGACACAGATTCCCAATTCGGGCATTCAGAGCATATAGCACGTTGCTGTAAGCAAGCACATTCTCATTCAATGTTGCAAGTTACTATGTAGGAACAAGTTTGTATAGGTATTTCAAAGATGCCCAGAACTGAGCTAAACGTTGTATGTCTCCAACTCCTAGAAATAACTTCATGCCCCATCTCCCTAACTTCCAGCTAGTAAGGATCACATAATTCCTAACAAAGTTTTGACACAGATTCCCAATTCGGGCATTCAGAACATATAGCACGTTGCTGTAAGCAAGCACATTCTCATTCAAAGTTGCAGGTTACTATGTAGTAACAAGTTTGTATAGGTATTTCAAAGATGCCCAGAACTGAGCTAAACTTGGTATGTCTCCACCTCCTAGAGATAACTTCATGCCCCATCTCCCTTACTTCCAGCTAGTAAGGATCACATAATTCCTAACAAAGTTTTGACACAGATTCCCAATTCGGGCCTTCAGAACATATAGCACGTTGCTGTAAGCAAGCACATTCTCATTCAAAGTTGCAAGTTACTATGTAGGAACAAGTATGTATAGGTAATTCAAAGTTGCCCAGAACTGAGCTAAACTTGGTATGTGTCCAACTCCTAGATATAACTTCATGACCCATCTCCCTTACTTCCAGCTAGTAAGGATCACATAATTTCTAACAAAGTTTTGACACAGATTCCCAATTCGGGCATTCAGAACATATAGCACGTTGCTGTAAGCAAGCACATTCTCATTCAATGTTGCAAGTTACTATCTAGGAACAAGTTTGTATAGGACTTTCAAAGATGCCCAGAACTGAGCTAATCTTGGTATGTCTCCAACTCCTAGAAATAACTTCATGCCCCAACTCCCTTGCTTCCAGCTAGTAATGATCACATAATTCCTAACAAAGTTTTGACACAGATTCCCAATTCGGGCATTCAGAACATATAGCACGTTGCTGTAAGCAAGCACATTCTCATTCAAAGTTGCAAGATACTATGTAGGAACAAGTTTGTATAGGTATTTCAAAGATGCCCAGAACTGAGCTAAAGTGGGTATGTCTCCAACTCCTAGAAATAACTTCATGCCCATCTCACTAACTTCCAGCTAGTAAGGATCACATAATTCCTAACAAAGTTTTGACACAGATTCCCAATTCGGGCATTCAGAGCATATAGCACGTTGCTGTAAGCAAGCACATTCTCATTCAAAGTTGCAAGTTACTATGTAGGAACAAGTTTGTATAGGTATTTCAAAGATGCCCAGAACTGAGCTAAACGTTGTATGTCTCCAACTCCTAGAAATAACTTCATGCCCCATCTTTCTTACTTCCAGCTAGTTAGGATCACATAATTCCTAACAAAGTTTTGACACAGATTCTCAATTCGGGAATTCAGAACATATAACACGTTGCTGTAAGCAAGCACATTCTCATTCAAAGATGCAAGTTACTATGTAGGAACAGGTTTGTATAGGTATTTCAAAGATGCCCAGAACTGAGCTAAACTTGGTATGTGTCCAACTCCTAGTAATAACTTCATGCCCCATCTCCCTTACTTCCAGCTAGTAAGGATTACATAATTCCTAACAAACTTTTGACACAGATTCCCAATTCGGGCATTCAGAACATATAGCACGTTGCTGTAAGCAAGCACATTCTCATTCAAAGTTACAAGTTACTGTGTAGGAACAAGTTTGTATAGGACTTTCAAAGATGCCCAGAACTGAGCTAAAGTGGGTATGTCTCCAACTCCTAGAAATAACTTCATCCCCCATCTCCCTTACTTCCAGCTAGTAAGGATCACATAATATTCCTAACAAAGTTTTGACACAGATTCCCAATTCGGGCATTCAGAACATATAGCACGTTGCTGTAAGCAAGCACATTCTCATACAAAGTTGCAAGTTACTATGTAGGAACAGGTTTGTATAGGTATTTCAAAGATGCCCAGAACTGAGCTAAACTTGGTATGTCTCCAACTCCTAGAAATAACTTCATGCCCCATGTCCCTTACTTCCAGGTAGTAAGGATCACATAATTCCTAACAAAGTTTTGACACAGATTCCCAATTCGGGCATTCAGAACATATAGCACGTTGCTGTAAGCAAGGACATTCTCATTCAAAGTTGCAAGTTACTATGTAGGAACAAGTTTGTACAGGAATTTCAATGATGCCCAGAACTGAGCTAAAGTGGGTATGTCTCCAACTCCTAGAAATATCTTCATACCCCATCTGCCTTACTTCCAGCTAGTAAGGATCACATAATTCCTAACAAAGTTTTGACACAGATTCACAGTTCGGGCATTCAGAACATATAGCTCGTTGCTGTAAGCAAGCACATTCTCATTCAAAGTTGCAAGTTACTATGAAGGAACAAGTTTGTATAGGTATTTCAAAGATGCCCAGAACTGTGCTAAAATTGATATGTCTCAAACTCCTAGAAATAACTTCATGCCCCATCTCCCTTACTTCCAGCTAGTAAGGATCACATAATTCCTAACAAAGTTTTGACACAGATTCCCAATTCGGGCATTCAGAACTCATAGCACGTTGCTGTAAGCAAGCACAATCTCATTCAAAGTTGCAAGTTACTATGTAGGAACAAGTTTGTATAGGTATTCAAAGATGCCCAGAACTGAGCTAAATGTTGCATGTCTCCAACTTCTAGAAATAACTAGATGCCCCATCTCCCTTACTTCCAGCTAGTAAGGATCACATAATACCTAACAAAGTTTTGACACAGATTCCCAATTCGGGCATTCAGAACATATAGCACGTTGCTGTAAGCAAGCACATTCTCATTCAAAGTTGCAAGTTACTATGTAGGAACAAGTTTGTATAGGACTTTCAAAGATGCCCAGAACTGAGCTAAACTTGGTATGTCTCCAACTCCTGGAAATAACTTCATGCCACATCTCCCTTACTTCCAGCTAGTAAGGATCGCATAATTCCTAACAAAGTTTTGACACAGATTCCCAATTCGGGCATTCAGAACATATAGCACGTTGCTGTAAGCAAGCACATTCTCATTCAAAGTTGCAAGATACTATGTAGGAACAAGTTTGTATAGGTATTTCAAAGATGCCCAGAACTGAGCTAAACTTGGTATGTCTCCAACTCCTTGAAATAACTTCATGCCCCATCTCCCTTACTTCCATCTAGTAAGGATCACATAATTCCTAACAAAGTTTTGACACAGATTCCCAATTCGGGCATTCAGAACATTTAGCACGTTGCTGTAAGCAAGCACATTCTCATTCAAAGATGCAAGTTACAATGTAGGAACAAGTTTGTATAGGTATTTCAAAGATGCCCAGAACTGAGCTAAACTTGGTATGTGTCCAACTCCTAGTAATAACTTCATGCCCCATCTCCCTTACTTCCAGCTAGTAAGGATTACATAATTCCTAACAAACTTTTGACACAGATTCCCAATTCGGGCATTCAGAACATATAGCACGTTGCTGTAAGCAAGCACATTCTCATTCAAAGTTACAAGTTACTATGTAGGAACAAGTTTGTATAGGACTTTCAAAGATGCCCAGAACTGAGCTAAAGTGGGTATGTCTCCAACTCCTAGAAATAACTTCATCCCCCATCTCCCTTACTTCCAGCTAGTAAGGATCACATAATTCCTAACAAAGTTTTGACACAGATTCCCAATTCGGGCATTCAGAACATATAGCACGTTGCTGTAAGCAAGGACATTCTCATTCAAAGTTGCAAGTTACTATGTAGGAACAAGTTTGTACAGGAATTTCAATGATGCCCAGAACTGAGCTAAAGTGGGTATGTCTCCAACTCCTAGAAATATCTTCATACCCCATCTGCCTTACTTCCAGCTAGTAAGGATCACATAATTCCTAACAAAGTTTTGACACAGATTCACAGTTCGGGCATTCAGAACATATAGCTCGTTGCTGTAAGCAAGCACATTCTCATTCAAAGTTGCAAGATACTATGTAGGAACAAGTTTGTATAGGTATTTCAAAGATGCCCAGAACTGAGCTAAATTGGGTATGTCTCCAACTACTAGAAATAACTTCATGCCCATCTCACTAACTTCCAGCTAGTAAGGATCACATAATTCCTAACAAAGTTTTGACACAGATTCCCAATTCGGGCATTCAGAGCATATAGCACGTTGCTGTAAGCAAGCACATTCTCATTCAATGTTGCAAGTTACTATGTAGGAACAAGTTTGTATAGGTATTTCAAAGATGCCCAGAACTGAGCTAAACGTTGTATGTCTCCAACTCCTAGAAATAACTTCATGCCCCATCTCCCTAACTTCCAGCTAGTAAGGATCACATAATTCCTAACAAAGTTTTGACACAGATTCCCAATTCGGGCATTCAGAACATATAGCACGTTGCTGTAAGCAAGCACATTCTCATTCAAAGTTGCAGGTTACTATGTAGTAACAAGTTTGTATAGGTATTTCAAAGATGCCCAGAACTGAGCTAAACTTGGTATGTCTCCACCTCCTAGAGATAACTTCATGCCCCATCTCCCTTACTTCCAGCTAGTAAGGATCACATAATTCCTAACAAAGTTTTGACACAGATTCCCAATTCGGGCCTTCAGAACATATAGCACGTTGCTGTAAGCAAGCACATTCTCATTCAAAGTTGCAAGTTACTATGTAGGAACAAGTATGTATAGGTAATTCAAAGTTGCCCAGAACTGAGCTAAACTTGGTATGTGTCCAACTCCTAGATATAACTTCATGACCCATCTCCCTTACTTCCAGCTAGTAAGGATCACATAATTTCTAACAAAGTTTTGACACAGATTCCCAATTCGGGCATTCAGAACATATAGCACGTTGCTGTAAGCAAGCACATTCTCATTCAATGTTGCAAGTTACTATCTAGGAACAAGTTTGTATAGGACTTTCAAAGATGCCCAGAACTGAGCTAATCTTGGTATGTCTCCAACTCCTAGAAATAACTTCATGCCCCAACTCCCTTGCTTCCAGCTAGTAATGATCACATAATTCCTAACAAAGTTTTGACACAGATTCCCAATTCGGGCCTTCAGAACATATAGCACGTTGCTGTAAGCAAGCACATTCTCATTCAAAGTTGCAAGATACTATGTAGGAACAAGTTTATATAGGTATTTCAAAGATGCCCAGAACTGAGCTAAAGTGGGTATGTCTCCAACTCCTAGAAATAACTTCATGCCCATCTCACTAACTTCCAGCTAGTAAGGATCACATAATTCCTAACAAAGTTTTGACACAGATTCCCAATTCGGGCATTCAGAGCATATAGCACGTTGCTGTAAGCAAGCACATTCTCATTCAAAGTTGCAAGTTACTATGTAGGAACAAGTTTGTATAGGTATTTCAAAGATGCCCAGAACTGAGCTAAACGTTGTATGTCTCCAACTCCTAGAAATAACTTCATGCCCCATCTTTCTTACTTCCAGCTAGTTAGGATCACATAATTCCTAACAAAGTTTTGACACAGATTCTCAATTCGGGAATTCAGAACATATAACACGTTGCTGTAAGCAAGCACATTCTCATTCAAAGATGCAAGTTACTATGTAGGAACAAGTTTGTATAGGTATTTCAAAGATGCCCAGAACTGAGCTAAACTTGGTATGTGTCCAACTCCTAGTAATAACTTCATGCCCCATCTCCCTTACTTCCAGCTAGTAAGGATTACATAATTCCTAACAAACTTTTGACACAGATTCCCAATTCGGGCATTCAGAACATATAGCACGTTGCTGTAAGCAAGCACATTCTCATTCAAAGTTACAAGTTACTATGTAGGAACAAGTTTGTATAGGACTTTCAAAGATGCCCAGAACTGAGCTAAAGTGGGTATGTCTCCAACTCCTAGAAATAACTTCATCCCCCATCTCCCTTACTTCCAGCTAGTAAGGATCACATAATATTCCTAACAAAGTTTTGACACAGATTCCCAATTCGGGCATTCAGAACATATAGCACGTTGCTGTAAGCAAGCACATTCTCATTCAAAGTTGCAAGTTACTATGTAGGAACAGGTTTGTATAGGTATTTCAAAGATGCCCAGAACTGAGCTAAACTTGGTATGTCTCCAACTCCTAGAAATAACTTCATGCCCCATGTCCCTTACTTCCAGCTAGTAAGGATCACATAATTCCTAACAAAGTTTTGACACAGATTCCCAATTCGGGCATTCAGAACATATAGCACGTTGCTGTAAGCAAGGACATTCTCATTCAAAGTTGCAAGTTACTATGTAGGAACAAGTTTGTACAGGAATTTCAATGATGCCCAGAACTGAGCTAAAGTGGGTATGTCTCCAACTCATAGAAATATCTTCATACCCCATCTGCCTTACTTCCAGCTAGTAAGGATCACATAATTCCTAACAAAGTTTTGACACAGATTCACAGTTCGGGCATTCAGAACATATAGCTCGTTGCTGTAAGCAAGCACATTCTCATTCAAAGTTGCAAGTTACTATGAAGGAACAAGTTTGTATAGGTATTTCAAAGATGCCCAGAACTGTGCTAAAATTGATATGTCTCCAACTCCTAGAAATAACTTCATGCCCCATCTCCCTTACTTCCAGCTAGTAAGGATCACATAATTCCTAACAAAGTTTTGACACAGATTCCCAATTCGGGCATTCAGAACTCATAGCACGTTGCTGTAAGCAAGCACAATCTCATTCAAAGTTGCAAGTTACTATGTAGGAACAAGTTTGTATAGGTATTCAAAGATGCCCAGAACTGAGCTAAATGTTGCATGTCTCCAACTTCTAGAAATAACTAGATGCCCCATCTCCCTTACTTCCAGCTAGTAAGGATCACATAATACCTAACAAAGTTTTGACACAGATTCCCAATTCGGGCATTCAGAACATATAGCACGTTGCTGTAAGCAAGCACATTCTCATTCAAAGTTGCAAGTTACTATGTAGGAACAAGTTTGTATAGGACTTTCAAAGATGCCCAGAACTGAGCTAAACTTGGTATGTCTCCAACTCCTGGAAATAACTTCATGCCACATCTCCCTTACTTCCAGCTAGTAAGGATCGCATAATTCCTAACAAAGTTTTGACACAGATTCCCAATTCGGGCATTCAGAACATATAGCACGTTGCTGTAAGCAAGCACATTCTCATTCAAAGTTGCAAGATACTATGTAGGAACAAGTTTGTATAGGTATTTCAAAGATGCCCAGAACTGAGCTAAACTTGGTATGTCTCCAACTCCTAGAAATAACTTCATGCCCCATCTCCCTTACTTCCATCTAGTAAGGATCACATAATTCCTAACAAAGTTTTGACACAGATTCCCAATTCGGGCATTCAGAACATTTAGCACGTTGCTGTAAGCAAGCACATTCTCATTCAAAGATGCAAGTTACAATGTAGGAACAAGTTTGTATAGGTATTTCAAAGATGCCCAGAACTGAGCTAAACTTGGTATGTGTCCAACTCCTAGTAATAACTTCATGCCCCATCTCCCTTACTTCCAGCTAGTAAAGATTACATAATTCCTAACAAACTTTTGACACAGATTCCCAATTCGGTCATTCAGAACATATAGCACGTTGCTGTAAGCAAGCACATTCTCATTCAAAGTTACAAGTTACTATGTAGGAACAAGTTTGTATAGGACTTTCAAAGATGCCCAGAACTGAGCTAAAGTGGGTATGTCTCCAACTCCTAGAAATAACTTCATCCCCCATCTCCCTTACTTCCAGCTAGTAAGGATCACATAATATTCCTAACAAAGTTTTGACACAGATTCCCAATTCGGGCATTCAGAACATATAGCACGTTGCTGTAAGCAAGCACATTCTCATTCAAAGTTGCAAGTTACTATGTAGGAACAGGTTTGTATAGGTATTTCAAAGATGCCCAGAACTGAGCTAAACTTGGTATGTCTCCAACTCCTAGAAATAACTTCATGCCCCATCTCCCTTACTTCCAGCTAGTAAGGATCACATAATTCCTAACAAAGTTTTGACACAGATTCCCAATTCGGGCATTCAGAACATATAGCACGTTGCTGTAAGCAAGGACATTCTCATTCAAAGTTGCAAGTTACTATGTAGGAACAAGTTTGTACAGGAATTTCAATGATGCCCAGAACTGAGCTAAAGTGGGTATGTCTCCAACTCCTAGAAATATCTTCATACCCCATCTGCCTTACTTCCAGCTAGTAAGGATCACATAATTCCTAACAAAGTTTTGACACAGATTCACAGTTCGGGCATTCAGAACATATAGCTCGTTGCTGTAAGCAAGCACATTCTCATTCAAAGTTGCAAGTTACTATGAAGGAACAAGTTTGTATAGGTATTTCAAAGATGCCCAGAACTGTGCTAAAATTGATATGTCTCCAACTCCTAGAAATAACTTCATGCCCCATCTCCCTTACTTCCAGCTAGTAAGGATCACATAATTCCTAACAAAGTTTTGACACAGATTCCCAATTCGGGCATTCAGAACTCATAGCACGTTGCTGTAAGCAAGCACAATCTCATTCAAAGTTGCAAGTTACTATGTAGGAACAAGTTTGTATAGGTATTCAAAGATGCCCAGAACTGAGCTAAATGTTGCATGTCTCCAACTTCTAGAAATAACTAGATGCCCCATCTCCCTTACTTCAAGCTAGTAAGGATCACATAATTCCTAACAAAGTTTTGACACAGATTCCCAATTCGGGCATTCAGAACATATAGCACGTTGCTGTATGCAAGCACATTCTCATTCAAAGTTGCAAGTTACTATGTAGGAACAAGTTTGTACAGGTATTTCAAAGATGTCCAGAACTGAGCTAAAGTGGGTATGTCTCCAACTCCTAGAAATAACTTCATGCCCCATCTCACTTACTTTCAGCTAGTAAGGATCACATAATTCCTAACAAAGTTTTGACACAGATTCCCAATTCGGGCATTCAGAATATATAGCACGTTGCTGTAAGCAAGCACATTCTCATTCAAAGTTGCAAGATACTATGTAGGAACAAGTTTGTATAGGTATTTCAAAGATGCCCAGAACTGAGCTAAACGTTGTATGTCTCCAACTCCTAGAAATAACTTCATGCTCCATGTCCCTTACATCAATCTAGTAAGGATCACATAATTCCTAACAAAGTTTTGACACAGATTCACAGTTCGGGCATTCAGAACATATAGCTCGTTGCTGTAAGCAAGCACATTCTCATTCAAAGTTGCAAGTTACTATGAAGGAACAAGTTTGTATAGGTATTTCAAAGATGCCCAGAACTGTGCTAAACTTGATATGTCTCCAACTCCTAGAAATAACTTCATGCCCCATCTCCCTTACTTCCAGCTAGTAAGGATCACATAATTCCTAACAAAGTTTTGACACAGATTCCCAATTCGGGCATTCAGAACGTATAGCACGTTGCTGTAAGCAAGCACAATCTCATTCAAAGTTGCAAGTTACCATGTAGGAACAAGTTTGTATAGGTATTTCAAAGATGCCCAGAACTGAGCTAAACGTTGTATGTCTCCAACTCCTAGAAATAACTTCATGCCCCATCTCCCTAACTTCCAGCTAGTAAGGATCACATAATTCCTAACAAAGTTTTGACACAGATTCCCAATTCGGGCATTCAGAACATATAGCACGTTGCTGTAAGGAAGCACATTCTCATTCAAAGTTGCAGGTTACTATGTAGTAACAAGTTTGTATAGGTATTTCAAAGATGCCCAGAACTGAGCTAAACTTGGTATGTCTCCACCTCCTAGAGATAACTTCATGCCCCATCTCCCTTACTTCCAGCTAGTAAGGATCACATAATTCCTAACAAAGTTTTGACACAGATTCCCAATTCGGGCCTTCAGAACATATAGCACGTTGCTGTAAGCAAGCACATTCTCATTCAAAGTTGCAAGTTACTATGTAGGAACAAGTATGTATAGGTAATTCAAAGTTGCCCAGAACTTAGCTAAACTTGGTATGTGTCCAACTCCTAGATATAACTTCATGACCCATCTCCCTTACTTCCAGCTAGTAAGGATCACATAATTTCTAACAAAGTTTTGACACAGATTCCCAATTCGGGCATTCAGAACATATAGCACGTTGCTGTAAGCAAGCACATTCTCATTCAATGTTGCAAGTTACTATCTAGGAACAAGTTTGTATAGGACTTTCAAAGATGCCCAGAACTGAGCTAATCTTGGTATGTCTCCAACTCCTAGAAATAACTTCATGCCCCAACTCCCTTGCTTCCAGCTAGTAATGATCACATAATTCCTAACAAAGTTTTGACACAGATTCCCAATTCGGGCATTCAGAACATATAGCACGTTGCTGTAAGCAAGCACATTCTCATTCAAAGTTGCAAGTTACTATGTAGGAACAAGTTTGTATAGGACTTTCAAAGATGCCCAGAACTGAGCTAAACTTGGTATGTCTCCAACTCCTGGAAATAACTTCATGCCACATCTCCCTTACTTCCAGCTAGTAAGGATCGCATAATTCCTAACAAAGTTTTGACACAGATTCCCAATTCGTGCATTCAGAACATATAGCACGTTGCTGTAAGCAAGCACATTCTCATTCAAAGTTGCAAGATACTATGTAGGAACAAGTTTGTATAGGTATTTCAAAGATGCCCAGAACTGAGCTAAACTTGGTATGTCTCCAACTCCTAGAAATAACTTCATGCCCCATCTCCCTTACTTCCATCTAGTAAGGATCACATAATTCCTAACAAAGTTTTGACACAGATTCCCAATTCGGGCATTCAGAACATTTAGCACGTTGCTGTAAGCAAGCACATTCTCATTTAAAGTTGCAAGTTACTATGTAGGAACAAGTTTGTATAGGTATTTCAAAGATGCCCAGAACTGAGCTAAATGTTGCATGTCTCCAACTTCTAGAAATAACTAGATGCCCCATCTCCCTTACTTCCAGCTGGTAAGGATCACATAATACCTAACAAAGTTTTGACACAGATTCCCAATTCGGGCATTCAGAACATATAGCACCTTGCTGTAAGCAAGCACATTCTCATTCAAAGTTGCAAGTTACTATGTAGGAACAAGTTTGTATAGGACTTTCAAAGATGCCCAGAACTGAGCTAAACTTGGTATGTCTCCAACTCCTGGAAATAACTTCATGCCACATCTCCCTTACTTCCAGCTAGTAAGGATCGCATAATTCCTAACAAAGTTTTGACACAGATTCCCAATTCGGGCATTCAGAACATATAGCACGTTGCTGTAAGCAAGCACATTCTCATTCAAAGTTACAAGTTACTATGTAGGAACAAGTTTGTATAGGACTTTCAAAGATGCCCAGAACTGAGCTAAATTGGGTATGTCTCCAACTCCTAGAAATAACTTCATGCCCCATCTCCCTTACTTTCATCTAGTAAGGATCACATAATTTCTAACAAAGTTTTGACACAGATTCCCAATTCGGGCATTCAGAACATATAGCACGTTGCTGTATGCAAGCACATTCTCATTCAAAGTTGCAAGTTACTATGTAGGAACAAGTTTGTACAGGTATTTCAAAGATGTCCAGAACTGAGCTAAAGTGGGTATGTCTCCAACTCCTAGAAATAACTTCATGCCCCATCTCACTTACTTTCAGCTAGTAAGGATCACATAATTCCTAACAAAGTTTTGACACAGATTCCCAATTCGGGCATTCAGAATATATAGCACGTTGCTGTAAGCAAGCACATTCTCATTCAAAGTTGCAAGATACTATGTAGGAACAAGTTTGTATAGGTATTTCAAAGATGCCCAGAACTGAGCTAAACGTTGTATGTCTCCAACTCCTAGAAATAACTTCATGCTCCATGTCCCTTACATCAATCTAGTAAGGATCACATAATTCCTAACAAAGTTTTGACACAGATTCACAGTTCGGGCATTCAGAACATATAGCTCGTTGCTGTAAGCAAGCACATTCTCATTCAAAGTTGCAAGTTACTATGAAGGAACAAGTTTGTATAGGTATTTCAAAGATGCCCAGAACTGTGCTAAACTTGATATGTCTCCAACTCCTAGAAATAACTTCATGCCCCATCTCCCTTACTTCCAGCTAGTAA
Source organism: Diceros bicornis minor (assembly GCF_020826845.1). NCBI lineage: Eukaryota > Metazoa > Chordata > Mammalia > Perissodactyla > Rhinocerotidae > Diceros > Diceros bicornis. The sequence goes on from NW_026691750.1 coordinate 1,057,323, forward strand.
GGATCACATAATTCCTAACAAAGTTTTGACACAGATTCCCAATTCGGGCATTCAGAACGTATAGCACGTTGCTGTAAGCAAGCACAATCTCATTCAAAGTTGCAAGTTACCATGTAGGAACAAGTTTGTATAGGTATTTCAAAGATGCCCAGAACTGAGCTAAACGTTGTATGTCTCCAACTCCTAGAAATAACTTCATGCCCCATCTCCCTAACTTCCAGCTAGTAAGGATCACATAATTCCTAACAAAGTTTTGACACAGATTCCCAATTCGGGCATTCAGAACATATAGCACGTTGCTGTAAGCAAGCACATTCTCATTCAAAGTTGCAGGTTACTATGTAGTAACAAGTTTGTATAGGTATTTCAAAGATGCCCAGAACTGAGCTAAACTTGGTATGTCTCCACCTCCTAGAGATAACTTCATGCCCCATCTCCCTTACTTCCAGCTAGTAAGGATCACATAATTCCTAACAAAGTTTTGACACAGATTCCCAATTCGGGCCTTCAGAACATATAGCACGTTGCTGTAAGCAAGCACATTCTCATTCAAAGTTGCAAGTTACTATGTAGGAACAAGTATGTATAGGTAATTCAAAGTTGCCCAGAACTTAGCTAAACTTGGTATGTGTCCAACTCCTAGATATAACTTCATGACCCATCTCCCTTACTTCCAGCTAGTAAGGATCACATAATTTCTAACAAAGTTTTGACACAGATTCCCAATTCGGGCATTCAGAACATATAGCACGTTGCTGTAAGCAAGCACATTCTCATTCAATGTTGCAAGTTACTATCTAGGAACAAGTTTGTATAGGACTTTCAAAGATGCCCAGAACTGAGCTAATCTTGGTATGTCTCCAACTCCTAGAAATAACTTCATGCCCCATCTCCCTTACTTCCATCTAGTAAGGATCACATAATTCCTAACAAAGTTTTGACACAGATTCCCAATTCGGGCATTCAGAACATTTAGCACGTTGCTGTAAGCAAGCACATTCTCATTTAAAGTTGCAAGTTACTATGTAGGAACAAGTTTGTATAGGTATTTCAAAGATGCCCAGAACTGAGCTAAATGTTGCATGTCTCCAACTTCTAGAAATAACTAGATGCCCCATCTCCCTTACTTCCAGCTAGTAAGGATCACATAATACCTAACAAAGTTTTGACACAGATTCCCAATTCGGGCATTCAGAACATATAGCACCTTGCTGTAAGCAAGCACATTCTCATTCAAAGTTGCAAGTTACTATGTAGGAACAAGTTTGTATAGGACTTTCAAAGATGCCCAGAACTGAGCTAAACTTGGTATGTCTCCAACTCCTGGAAATAACTTCATGCCACATCTCCCTTACTTCCAGCTAGTAAGGATCGCATAATTCCTAACAAAGTTTTGACACAGATTCCCAATTCGGGCATTCAGAACATATAGCACGTTGCTGTAAGCAAGCACATTCTCATTCAAAGTTACAAGTTACTATGTAGGAACAAGTTTGTATAGGACTTTCAAAGATGCCCAGAACTGAGCTAAATTGGGTATGTCTCCAACTCCTAGAAATAACTTCATGCCCCATCTCCCTTACTTTCATCTAGTAAGGATCACATAATTTCTAACAAAGTTTTGACACAGATTCCCAATTCGGGCATTCAGAACATATAGCACGTTGCTGTATGCAAGCACATTCTCATTCAAAGTTGCAAGTTACTATGTAGGAACAAGTTTGTACAGGTATTTCAAAGATGTCCAGAACTGAGCTAAAGTGGGTATGTCTCCAACTCCTAGAAATAACTTCATGCCCCATCTCACTTACTTTCAGCTAGTAAGGATCACATAATTCCTAACAAAGTTTTGACACAGATTCCCAATTCGGGCATTCAGAATATATAGCACGTTGCTGTAAGCAAGCACATTCTCATTCAAAGTTGCAAGATACTATGTAGGAACAAGTTTGTATAGGTATTTCAAAGATGCCCAGAACTGAGCTAAACGTTGTATGTCTCCAACTCCTAGAAATAACTTCATGCTCCATGTCCCTTACATCAATCTAGTAAGGATCACATAATTCCTAACAAAGTTTTGACACAGATTCACAGTTCGGGCATTCAGAACATATAGCTCGTTGCTGTAAGCAAGCACATTCTCATTCAAAGTTGCAAGTTACTATGAAGGAACAAGTTTGTATAGGTATTTCAAAGATGCCCAGAACTGTGCTAAACTTGATATGTCTCCAACTCCTAGAAATAACTTCATGCCCCATCTCCCTTACTTCCAGCTAGTAAGGATCACATAATTCCTAACAAAGTTTTGACACAGATTCCCAATTCGGGCATTCAGAACGTATAGCACGTTGCTGTAAGCAAGCACAATCTCATTCAAAGTTGCAAGTTACCATGTAGGAACAAGTTTGTATAGGTATTTCAAAGATGCCCAGAACTGAGCTAAACGTTGTATGTCTCCAACTCCTAGAAATAACTTCATGCCCCATCTCCCTAACTTCCAGCTAGTAAGGATCACATAATTCCTAACAAAGTTTTGACACAGATTCCCAATTCGGGCATTCAGAACATATAGCACGTTGCTGTAAGCAAGCACATTCTCATTCAAAGTTGCAGGTTACTATGTAGTAACAAGTTTGTATAGGTATTTCAAAGATGCCCAGAACTGAGCTAAACTTGGTATGTCTCCACCTCCTAGAGATAACTTCATGCCCCATCTCCCTTACTTCCAGCTAGTAAGGATCACATAATTCCTAACAAAGTTTTGACACAGATTCCCAATTCGGGCCTTCAGAACATATAGCACGTTGCTGTAAGCAAGCACATTCTCATTCAAAGTTGCAAGTTACTATGTAGGAACAAGTATGTATAGGTAATTCAAAGTTGCCCAGAACTGAGCTAAACTTGGTATGTGTCCAACTCCTAGATATAACTTCATGACCCATCTCCCTTACTTCCAGCTAGTAAGGATCACATAATTTCTAACAAAGTTTTGACACAGATTCCCAATTCGGGCATTCAGAACATATAGCACGTTGCTGTAAGCAAGCACATTCTCATTCAATGTTGCAAGTTACTATCTAGGAACAAGTTTGTATAGGACTTTCAAAGATGCCCAGAACTGAGCTAATCTTGGTATGTCTCCAACTCCTAGAAATAACTTCATGCCCCAACTCCCTTGCTTCCAGCTAGTAATGATCACATAATTCCTAACAAAGTTTTGACACAGATTCCCAATTCGGGCATTCAGAACATATAGCACGTTGCTGTAAGCAAGCACATTCTCATTCAAAGTTGCAAGTTACTATGTAGGAACAAGTTTGTATAGGTATTTCAAAGATGCCCAGAACTGAGCTAAAGTGGGTATGTCTCCAACTCCTAGAAATAACTTCATGCCCATCTCACTAACTTGCAGCTAGTAAGGATCACATAATTCCTAACAAAGTTTTGACACAGATTCCCAATTCGGGCATTCAGAGCATATAGCACGTTGCTGTAAGCAAGCACATTCTCATTCAAAGTTGCAAGTTACTATGTAGGAACAAGTTTGTATAGGTATTTCAAAGATGCCCAGAACTGAGCTAAACGTTGTATGTCTCCAACTCCTAGAAATAACTTCATGCCCCATCTTTCTTACTTCCAGCTAGTTAGGATCACATAATTCCTAACAAAGTTTTGACACAGATTCTCAATTCGGGAATTCAGAACATATAACACGTTGCTGTAAGCAAGCACATTCTCATTCAAAGATGCAAGTTACTATGTAGGAACAAGTTTGTATAGGTATTTCAAAGATGCCCAGAACTGAGCTAAACTTGGTATGTGTCCAACTCCTAGAAATAACTTCATGCCCCATCTCCCTTACTTCCAGCTAGTAAGGATCACATAATTCCTAACAAACTTTTGACACAGATTCCCAATTCGGGCATTCAGAACATATAGCACGTTGCTGTAAGCAAGCACATTCTCATTCAAAGTTACAAGTTACTATGTAGGAACAAGTTTGTATTGGACTTTCAAAGATGCCCAGAACTGAGCTAAAGTGGGTATGTCTCCAACTCCTAGAAATAACTTCATGCCCCATCTCCCTTACTTCCAGCTAGTAAGGATCACATAATATTCCTAACAAAGTTTTGACACAGATTCCCAATTCGGGCATTCAGAACATATAGCACGTTGCTGTAAGCAAGCACATTCTCATTCAAAGTTGCAAGTTACTATGTAGGAACAAGTTTGTACAGGAATTTCAATGATGCCCAGAACTGAGCTAAAGTGGGTATGTCTCCAACTCCTAGAAATATCTTCATACCCCATCTGCCTTACTTCCAGCTAGTAAGGATCACATAATTCCTAACAAAGTTTTGACACAGATTCACAGTTCGGGCATTCAGAACATATAGCTCGTTGCTGTAAGCAAGCACATTCTCATTCAAAGTTGCAAGTTACTATGAAGGAACAAGTTTGTATAGGTATTTCAAAGATGCCCAGAACTGTGCTAAAATTGATATGTCTCCAACTCCTAGAAATAACTTCATGCCCCATCTCCCTTACTTCCAGCTAGTAAGGATCACATAATTCCTAACAAAGTTTTGACACAGATTCCCAATTCGGGCATTCAGAACTCATAGCACGTTGCTGTAAGCAAGCACAATCTCATTCAAAGTTGCAAGTTACTATGTAGGAACAAGTTTGTATAGGTATTCAAAGATGCCCAGAACTGAGCTAAATGTTGCATGTCTCCAACTTCTAGAAATAACTAGATGCCCCATCTCCCTTACTTCCAGCTAGTAAGGATCACATAATACCTAACAAAGTTTTGACACAGATTCCCAATTCGGGCATTCAGAACATATAGCACGTTGCTGTAAGCAAGCACATTCTCATTCAAAGTTGCAAGTTACTATGTAGGAACAAGTTTGTATAGGACTTTCAAAGATGCCCAGAACTGAGCTAAACTTGGTATGTCTCCAACTCCTGGAAATAACTTCATGCCACATCTCCCTTACTTCCAGCTAGTAAGGATCGCATAATTCCTAACAAAGTTTTGACACAGATTCCCAATTCGGGCATTCAGAACATATAGCACGTTGCTGTAAGCAAGCACATTCTCATTCAAAGTTGCAAGATACTATGTAGGAACAAGTTTGTATAGGTATTTCAAAGATGCCCAGAACTGAGCTAAACTAGGTATGTCTCCAACTCCGAGAAATAACTTCATGCCCCATCTCCCTTACTTCCATCTAGTAAGGATCACATAATTCCTAACAAAGTTTTGACACAGATTCCCAATTCGGGCATTCAGAACATTTAGCACGTTGCTGTAAGCAAGCACATTCTCATTCAAAGATGCAAGTTACAATGTAGGAACAAGTTTGTATAGGTATTTCAAAGATGCCCAGAACTGAGCTAAACTTGGTATGTGTCCAACTCCTAGTAATAACTTCATGCCCCATCTCCCTTACTTCCAGCTAGTAAGGATTACATAATTCCTAACAAACTTTTGACACAGATTCCCAATTCGGGCATTCAGAACATATAGCACGTTGCTGTAAGCAAGCACATTCTCATTCAAAGTTACAAGTTACTATGTAGGAACAAGTTTGTATAGGACTTTCAAAGATGCCCAGAACTGAGCTAAAGTGGGTATGTCTCCAACTCCTAGAAATAACTTCATCCCCCATCTCCCTTACTTCCAGCTAGTAAGGATCACATAATATTCCTAACAAAGTTTTGACACAGATTCCCAATTCGGGCATTCAGAACATATAGCACGTTGCTGTAAGCAAGCACATTCTCATTCAAAGTTGCAAGTTACTATGTAGGAACAGGTTTGTATAGGTATTTCAAAGATGCCCAGAACTGAGCTAAACTTGGTATGTCTCCAACTCCTAGAAATAACTTCATGCCCCATCTCCCTTACTTCCAGCTAGTAAGGATCACATAATTCCTAACAAAGTTTTGACACAGATTCCCAATTCGGGCATTCAGAACATATAGCACGTTGCTGTAAGCAAGGACATTCTCATTCAAAGTTGCAAGTTACTATGTAGGAACAAGTTTGTACAGGAATTTCAATGATGCCCAGAACTGAGCTAAAGTGGGTATGTCTCCAACTCCTAGAAATATCTTCATACCCCATCTGCCTTACTTCCAGCTAGTAAGGATCACATAATTCCTAACAAAGTTTTGACACAGATTCACAGTTCGGGCATTCAGAACATATAGCTCGTTGCTGTAAGCAAGCACATTCTCATTCAAAGTTGCAAGTTACTATGAAGGAACAAGTTTGTATAGGTATTTCAAAGATGCCCAGAACTGTGCTAAAATTTATATGTCTCCAACTCCTAGAAATAACTTCATGCCCCATCTCCCTTACTTCCAGCTAGTAAGGATCACATAATTCCTAACAAAGTTTTGACACAGATTCCCAATTCGGGCATTCAGAACTCATAGCACGTTGCTGTAAGCAAGCACAATCTCATTCAAAGTTGCAAGTTACTATGTAGGAACAAGTTTGTATAGGTATTCAAAGATGCCCAGAACTGAGCTAAATGTTGCATGTCTCCAAGTTCTAGAAATAACTAGATGCCCCATCTCCCTTACTTCCAGCTAGTAAGGATCACATAATACCTAACAAAGTTTTGACACAGATTCCCAATTCGGGCATTCAGAACATATAGCACGTTGCTGTAAGCAAGCACATTCTCATTCAAAGTTGCAAGTTACTATGTAGGAACAAGTTTGTATAGGACTTTCAAAGATGCCCAGAACTGAGCTAAACTTGGTATGTCTCCAACTCCTGGAAATAACTTCATGCCACATCTCCCTTACTTCCAGCTAGTAAGGATCGCATAATTCCTAACAAAGTTTTGACACAGATTCCCAATTCGGGCATTCAGAACATATAGCACGTTGCTGTAAGCAAGCACATTCTCATTCAAAGTTGCAAGATACTATGTAGGAACAAGTTTGTATAGGTATTTCAAAGATGCCCAGAACTGAGCTAAACTTGGTATGTCTCCAACTCCTAGAAATAACTTCATGCCCCATCTCCCTTACTTCCATCTAGTAAGGATCACATAATTCCTAACAAAGTTTTGACACAGATTCCCAATTCGGGCATTCAGAACATTTAGCACGTTGCTGTAAGCAAGCACATTCTCATTCAAAGATGCAAGTTACAATGTAGGAACAAGTTTGTATAGGTATTTCAAAGATGCCCAGAACTGAGCTAAACTTGGTATGTGTCCAACTCCTAGTAATAACTTCATGCCCCATCTCCCTTACTTCCAGCTAGTAAGGATTACATAATTCCTAACAAACTTTTGACACAGATTCCCAATTCGGGCATTCAGAACATATAGCACGTTGCTGTAAGCAAGCACATTCTCATTCAAAGTTACAAGTTACTATGTAGGAACAAGTTTGTATAGGACTTTCAAAGATGCCCAGAACTGAGCTAAAGTGGGTATGTCTCCAACTCCTAGAAATAACTTCATCCCCCATCTCCCTTACTTCCAGCTAGTAAGGATCACATAATTCCTAACAAAGTTTTGACACAGATTCACAGTTCGGGCATTCAGAACATATAGCTCGTTGCTGTAAGCAAGCACATTCTCATTCAAAGTTGCAAGTTACTATGAAGGAACAAGTTTGTATAGGTATTTCAAAGATGCCCAGAACTGTGCTAAAATTGATATGTCTCCAACTCCTAGAAATAACTTCATGCCCCATCTCCCTTACTTCCAGCTAGTAAGGATCACATAATTCCTAACAAAGTTTTGACACAGATTCCCAATTCGGGCATTCAGAACTCATAGCACGTTGCTGTAAGCAAGCACAATCTCATTCAAAGTTGCAAGTTACTATGTAGGAACAAGTTTGTATAGGTATTCAAAGATGCCCAGAACTGAGCTAAATGTTGCATGTCTCCAACTTCTAGAAATAACTAGATGCCCCATCTCCCTTACTTCCAGCTAGTAAGGATCACATAATACCTAACAAAGTTTTGACACAGATTCCCAATTCGGGCATTCAGAACATATAGCACGTTGCTGTAAGCAAGCACATTCTCATTCAAAGTTGCAAGTTACTATGTAGGAACAAGTTTGTATAGGACTTTCAAAGATGCCCAGAACTGAGCTAAACTTGGTATGTCTCCAACTCCTGGAAATAACTTCATGCCACATCTCCCTTACTTCCAGCTAGTAAGGATCGCATAATTCCTAACAAAGTTTTGACACAGATTCCCAATTCGTGCATTCAGAACATATAGCACGTTGCTGTAAGCAAGCACATTCTCATTCAAAGTTGCAAGATACTATGTAGGAACAAGTTTGTATAGGTATTTCAAAGATGCCCAGAACTGAGCTAAACTTGGTATGTCTCCAACTCCTAGAAATAACTTCATGCCCCATCTCCCTTACTTCCAGCTAGTAAGGATCACATAATTCCTAACAAAGTTTTGACACAGATTCCCAATTCGGGCATTCAAAACATTTAGCACGTTGCTGTAAGCAAGCACATTCTCATTTAAAGTTGCAAGTTACTATGTAGGAACAAGTTTGTATAGGTATTTCAAAGATGCCCAGAACTGAGCTAAATGTTGCATGTCTCCAACTTCTAGAAATAACTAGATGCCCCATCTCCCTTACTTCCAGCTAGTAAGGATCACATAATACCTAACAAAGTTTTGACACAGATTCCCAATTCGGGCATTCAGAACATATAGCACCTTGCTGTAAGCAAGCACATTCTCATTCAAAGTTGCAAGTTACTATGTAGGAACAAGTTTGTATAGGACTTTCAAAGATGCCCAGAACTGAGCTAAACTTGGTATGTCTCCAACTCCTGGAAATAACTTCATGCCACATCTCCCTTACTTCCAGCTAGTAAGGATCGCATAATTCCTAACAAAGTTTTGACACAGATTCCCAATTCGGGCATTCAGAACATATAGCACGTTGCTGTAAGCAAGCACATTCTCATTCAAAGTTACAAGTTACTATGTAGGAACAAGTTTGTATAGGACTTTCAAAGATGCCCAGAACTGAGCTAAATTGGGTATGTCTCCAACTCCTAGAAATAACTTCATGCCCCATCTCCCTTACTTTCATCTAGTAAGGATCACATAATTTCTAACAAAGTTTTGACACAGATTCCCAATTCGGGCATTCAGAACATATAGCACGTTGCTGTATGCAAGCACATTCTCATTCAAAGTTGCAAGTTACTATGTAGGAACAAGTTTGTACAGGTATTTCAAAGATGTCCAGAACTGAGCTAAAGTGGGTATGTCTCCAACTCCTAGAAATAACTTCATGCCCCATCTCACTTACTTTCAGCTAGTAAGGATCACATAATTCCTAACAAAGTTTTGACACAGATTCCCAATTCGGGCATTCAGAATATATAGCACGTTGCTGTAAGCAAGCACATTCTCATTCAAAGTTGCAAGATACTATGTAGGAACAAGTTTGTATAGGTATTTCAAAGATGCCCAGAACTGAGCTAAACGTTGTATGTCTCCAACTCCTAGAAATAACTTCATGCTCCATGTCCCTTACATCAATCTAGTAAGGATCACATAATTCCTAACAAAGTTTTGACACAGATTCACAGTTCGGGCATTCAGAACATATAGCTCGTTGCTGTAAGCAAGCACATTCTCATTCAAAGTTGCAAGTTACTATGAAGGAACAAGTTTGTATAGGTATTTCAAAGATGCCCAGAACTGTGCTAAACTTGATAAGTCTCCAACTCCTAGAAATAACTTCATGCCCCATCTCCCTTACTTCCAGCTAGTAAGGATCACATAATTCCTAACAAAGTTTTGACACAGATTCCCAATTCGGGCATTCAGAACGTATAGCACGTTGCTGTAAGCAAGCACAATCTCATTCAAAGTTGCAAGTTACCATGTAGGAACAAGTTTGTATAGGTATTTCAAAGATGCCCAGAACTGAGCTAAACGTTGTATGTCTCCAACTCCTAGAAATAACTTCATGCCCCATCTCCCTAACTTCCAGCTAGTAAGGATCACATAATTCCTAACAAAGTTTTGACACAGATTCCCAATTCGGGCATTCAGAACATATAGCACGTTGCTGTAAGCAAGCACATTCTCATTCAAAGTTGCAGGTTACTATGTAGTAACAAGTTTGTATAGGTATTTCAAAGATGCCCAGAACTGAGCTAAACTTGGTATGTCTCCACCTCCTAGAGATAACTTCATGCCCCATCTCCCTTACTTCCAGCTAGTAAGGATCACATAATTCCTAACAAAGTTTTGACACAGATTCCCAATTCGGGCCTTCAGAACATATAGCTCGTTGCTGTAAGCAAGCACATTCTCATTCAAAGTTGCAAGTTACTATGTAGGAACAAGTATGTATAGGTAATTCAAAGTTGCCCAGAACTGAGCTAAACTTGGTATGTGTCCAACTCCTAGATATAACTTCATGACCCATCTCCCTTACTTCCAGCTAGTAAGGATCACATAATTTCTAACAAAGTTTTGACACAGATTCCCAATTCGGGCATTCAGAACATATAGCACGTTGCTGTAAGCAAGCACATTCTCATTCAATGTTGCAAGTTACTATCTAGGAACAAGTTTGTATAGGACTTTCAAAGATGCCCAGAACTGAGCTAATCTTGGTATGTCTCCAACTCCTAGAAATAACTTCATGCCCCAACTCCCTTGCTTCCAGCTAGTAATGATCACATAATTCCTAACAAAGTTTTGACACAGATTCCCAATTCGGGCATTCAGAACATATAGCACGTTGCTGTAAGCAAGCACATTCTCATTCAAAGTTGCAAGTTACTATGTAGGAACAAGTTTGTATAGGTATTTCAAAGATGCCCAGAACTGAGCTAAAGTGGGTATGTCTCCAACTCCTAGAAATAACTTCATGCCCATCTCACTAACTTCCAGCTAGTAAGGATCACATAATTCCTAACAAAGTTTGACACAGATTCCCAATTCGGGCATTCAGAGCATATAGCACGTTGCTGTAAGCAAGCACATTCTCATTCAAAGTTGCAAGTTACTATGTAGGAACAAGTTTGTATAGGTATTTCAAAGATGCCCAGAACTGAGCTAAACGTTGTATGTCTCCAACTCCTAGAAATAACTTCATGCCCCATCTTTCTTACTTCCAGCTAGTTAGGATCACATAATTCCTAACAAAGTTTTGACACAGATTCTCAATTCGGGAATTCAGAACATATAACACGTTGCTGTAAGCAAGCACATTCTCATTCAAAGATGCAAGTTACTATGTAGGAACAAGTTTGTATAGGTATTTCAAAGATGCCCAGAACTGAGCTAAACTTGGTATGTGTCCAACTCCTAGAAATAACTTCATGCCCCATCTCCCTTACTTCCAGCTAGTAAGGATCACATAATTCCTAACAAACTTTTGACACAGATTCCCAATTCGGGCATTCAGAACATATAGCACGTTGCTGTAAGCAAGCACATTCTCATTCAAAGTTACAAGTTACTATGTAGGAACAAGTTTGTATAGGACTTTCAAAGATGCCCAGAACTGAGCTAAAGTGGGTATGTCTCCAACTCCTAGAAATAACTTCATCCCCCATCTCCCTTACTTCCAGCTAGTAAGGATCACATAATATTCCTAACAAAGTTTTGACACAGATTCCCAATTCGGGCATTCAGAACATATAGCACGTTGCTGTAAGCAAGCACATTCTCATTCAAAGTTGCAAGTTACTATGTAGGAACAGGTTTGTATAGGTATTTCAAAGATGCCCAGAACTGAGCTAAACTTGGTATGTCTCCAACTCCTAGAAATAACTTCATGCCCCATCTCCCTTACTTCCAGCTAGTAAGGATCACATAATTCCTAACAAAGTTTTGACACAGATTCCCAATTCGGGCATTCAGAACATATAGCACGTTGCTGTAAGCAAGGACATTCTCATTCAAAGTTGCAAGTTACTATGTAGGAACAAGTTTGTACAGGAATTTCAATGATGCCCAGAACTGAGCTAAAGTGGGTATGTCTCCAACTCCTAGAAATATCTTCATACCCCATCTGCCTTACTTCCAGCTAGTAAGGATCACATAATTCCTAACAAAGTTTTGACACAGATTCACAGTTCGGGCATTCAGAACATATAGCTCGTTGCTGTAAGCAAGCACATTCTCATTCAAAGTTGCAAGTTACTATGAAGGAACAAGTTTGTATAGGTATTTCAAAGATGCCCAGAACTGTGCTAAAATTGATATGTCTCCAACTCCTAGAAATAACTTCATGCCCCATCTCCCTTACTTCCAGCTAGTAAGGATCACATAATTCCTAACAAAGTTTTGACACAGATTCCCAATTCGGGCATTCAGAACTCATAGCACGTTGCTGTAAGCAAGCACAATCTCATTCAAAGTTGCAAGTTACTATGTAGGAACAAGTTTGTATAGGTATTCAAAGATGCCCAGAACTGAGCTAAACGTTGTATGTCTCCAACTACTAGAAATAACTTCATGCCCCATCTCACTAACTTCCAGATAGTAAGGATCACATAATTCCTAACAAAGTTTTGACACAGATTCCCAATTCGGGCATTCAGAACATATAGCACGTTGCTGTAAGCAAGCACATTCTCATTCAAAGTTGCAAGTTACTATGTAGGAACAAGTTTGTATAGGTATTTCAAAGATGCCCAGAACTGAGCTAAAGTGGGTATGTCTCCAACTCCTAGAAATAACTTCATGCCCCATCTCTCTTACTTCCAGCTAGTAAGGATCACATATTTCCTAAAAAGTTTTGACACATATTCCCAATTCGGGCATTCAGAACATATAGCACGTTGCTGTAAGCAAGCACATTCTCATTCAAAGATGCAAGTGACTATGTAGGAACAAGTTTGTATAGGTATTTCAAAGATGCCCAGAACTGAGCTAAACGTTGTATGTCTCCAACTCCTAGAAATATCTTCATGCCCCATCTTTCTTACTTACAGCTAGTAAGGATCACATAATTTCTAACAAAGTTTTGACACAGATTCCCAATTCGGGCATTCAGAACATATAGCACGTTGCTGTAAGCAAGCACAATCTCATTCAAAGTTGCAAGTTACTATGTAGGAACAAGTTTGTATAGGTATTTCAAAGATGCCCAGAACTGAGCTAAACCTTGTATGTCTCCAACTCCTGGAAATAACTTCATGCCCCATCTCCCTTACTTCCAGCTAGTAAGGATCACATAATTCCTAACAAAGTTTTGACACAGATTCCCAATTCGGACATTCAGAACATATAGCACGTTGCTGTAAGCAAGCACATTCTCATTCAAAGTTGCAATTTACTATGTAGGAACAAGTTTGTATAGGTATTTCAAAGATGCCCAGAACTGAGCTAAACGTTGTATGTCTCCAACTCCTAGAAATAACTTAATGCCCCATCTCCCTTACTGCCAGCTAGTAAGGATCACATAATTCCTAACAAAGATTTGACACAGATTCCCAATTCGGGCATTCAGAACATATAGCACGTTGCTGTAAGCAAGCACATTCTCATTCAAAGTTGCAAGTTACTATGTAGGAACAAGTTTGTATAGGTATTTCAAAGATTCCCAGAACTGAGATAAACGTTGTCTGTCTCCAACGCCTAGAAATAACTTCATGACCGATCTCCCTTACTTCCAGCTAGTAAGGATCACATAATTCCTAACAAAGTTTTGACACAGATTCCCAATTCGGGCATTCAGAACATATAGCACGTTGCTGTAAGCAAACACATTCTCATTCAAAGTTGCAAGTTACTATGTAAGAACAAGTTTGTATAGGACTTTCAAAGATGCCCAGAACTGAGCTAAACTTGGTATATCTCCAACTCCTAGAAATAACTTCATGCCCCATCTCCCTTACTTCCAGCTAGTAAGGATCACATAATTCCTAACAAAGTTTTGACACAGATTCCCAATTCGGGCATTCAGAACATGTAGCACGTTGCTGTAAGCAAGCACATTCTCATTCAAAGTTGCAAGTTACTATGTAGGAACAAGTTTGTATAAGTATTTCAAAGATGCCCAGATCTGTGCTAAACTTGCTATGTGTCCATCTCCTAGAAATAACTTCATGCCCCATCTCTCTTACTTCCAGCTAGTAAGGATCACATAATTCCTAACAAAGTTTTGACACAGATTCCCAATTCGGGCATTCTGAACATATAGCACGTTGCTGTAAGCAAGCACATTCTCATTCAAAGTTGCAAGTTACTATGTAGGAACAAGTTTGTATAGGTATTTCAAAGTTGCCCAGAACTGAGCAAAACTTGGTATGTGTCCAACTCCTAGATATAACTTCATGACCCATCTCCCTTACTTCCAGCTAGTAAGGATCACATAATTCCTAACAAAGTTTTGACACAGATTCCCAATTCGGGCATTCAGAACATATAGCACGTTGCTGTAAGCAAGCCCATTCTCATTCAAAGTTGGAAGTTACTATCTAGGAACAAGTTTGTATAGGACTTTCAAAGATGCCCAGAACTGAGCTAATCTTGGTATGTCTCCAACTCCTAGAAATAACTTCATGCCCCAACTCCCTTGCTTCCAGCTAGTAAGGATCACATAATTCCTAATAAAATTTTGACACAGATTCCCAATTCGGGCATTCAAAACATATAGCACGTTGCTGTAAGCAAGCACATTCTCATTCAAAGTTGCAAGTTACTATGTAGGAACAAGTTTGTATAGGTATTTCAAAGATGCCCAGAACTGAGCTAAAGTGGGTATGTCTCCAACTCCTAGAAATAACTTCATGCCCCATCTCTCTTACTTCCAGCTAGTAAGGATCACATATTTCCTAACAAAGTTTTGACACAGATTCCCAATTCGGGCATTCAGAACATATAGCACGTTGCTGTAAGCAAGCACATTCTCATTCAAAGATGCAAGTGACTATGTAGGAACAAGTTTGTATAGGTATTTCAAAGATGCCCAGAACTGAGCTAAACGTTGTATGTCTCCAACTCCTAGAAATATCTTCATGCCCCATCTTTCTTACTTACAGCTAGTAAGGATCACATAATTTCTAACAAAGTTTTGACACAGATTCCCAATTCGGGCATTCAGAACATATAGCACGTTGCTGTAAGCAAGCACATTCTCATTCAAAGTTGCAAGTTACTATGTAGGAACAAGTTTGTATAGGTATTTCAAAGATGCCCAGAACTGAGCTAAACCTTGTATGTCTCCAACTCCTGGAAATAACTTCATGCCCCATCTCCCTTACTTCCAGCTAGTAAGGATCACATAATTCCTAACAAAGTTTTGACACAGATTCCCAATTCGGGCATTCAGAACATATAGCACGTTGCTGTAAGCAAGCACATTCTCATTCAAAGTTGCAATTTACTATGTAGGAACAAGTTTGTATAGGTATTTCAAAGATGCCCAGAACTGAGCTAAACGTTGTATGTCTCCAACTCCTAGAAATAACTTAATGCCCCATCTCCCTTACTGCCAGCTAGTAAGGATCACATAATTCCTAACAAAGATTTGACTCAGATTCCCAATTCGGACATTCAGAACATATAGCACGTTGCTGTAAGCAAGCACATTCTCATTCAAAGTTGCAAGTTACTATGTAGGAACAAGTTTGTATAGGTATTTCAAAGATGCCCAGAACTGAGATAAACGTTGTCTGTCTCCAACGCCTAGAAATAACTTCATGACCGATCTCCCTTACTTCCAGCTAGTAAGGATCACATAATTCCTAACAAAGTTTTGACACAGATTCCCAATTCGGGCATTCAGAACATATAGCACGTTGCTGTAAGCAAACACATTCTCATTCAAAGTTGCAAGTTACTATGTAAGAACAAGTTTGTATAGGACTTTCAAAGATGCCCAGAACTGAGCTAAACTTGGTATATCTCCAACTCCTAGAAATAACTTCATGCCCCATCTCCCTTACTTCCAGCTAGTAAGGATCACATAATTCCTAACAAAGTTTTGACACAGATTCCCAATTCGGGCATTCAGAACATGTAGCACGTTGCTGTAAGCAAGCACATTCTCATTCAAAGTTGCAAGTTACTATGTAGGAACAAGTTTGTATAAGTATTTCAAAGATGCCCAGATCTGTGCTAAACTTGCTATGTGTCCATCTCCTAGAAATAACTTCATGCCCCATCTCTCTTACTTCCAGCTAGTAAGGATCACATAATTCCTAACAAAGATTTGACACAGATTCCCAATTCGGGCATTCAGAACATATAGCACGTTGCTGTAAGCAAGCACATTCTCATTCAAAGTTGCAAGTTACTATGTAGGAACAAGTTTGTATAGGTATTTCAAAGATGCCCAGAACTGAGCTAAAGTGGGTATGTCTCCAACTCCTAGAAATAACTTCATGCCCCATCTCACTAACTTCCAGCTAGTAAGGATCACATAATTCCTAACAAAGTTTTGACACAGATTCCAAATTCGGGCATTCAGAACATATAGCACGTTGCTGTAAGCAAGCACATTCTCATTCAAAGTTGCAAGTTACTATGTAGGAACAAGTTTGTATAGGTATTTCAAAGATGCCCAGAACTGAGCTAAACGATGTATGTCTCCAACTCCTAGAAATAACTTCATGCCCCATCTCTCTTACTTCCAGCTAGTAAGGATCACATATTTCCTAACAAAGTTTTGACACAGATTCCCAATTCGGGCATTCAGAACATATAGCACGTTGCTGTAAGCAAGCACATTCTCATTCAAAGATGCAAGTGACTATGTAGGAACAAGTTTGTATAGGTATTTCAAAGATGCCCAGAACTGAGCTAAACGTTGTATGTCTCCAACTCCTAGAAATATCTTCATGCCCCATCTTTCTTACTTACAGCTAGTAAGGATCACATAATTTCTAACAAAGTTTTGACACAGATTCCCAATTCGGGCATTCAGAACATATAGCACGTTGCTGTAAGCAAGCACATTCTCATTCAAAGTTGCAAGTTACTATGTAGGAACAAGTTTGTATAGGTATTTCAAAGATGCCCAGAACTGAGCTAAACCTTGTATGTCTCCAACTCCTGGAAATAACTTCATGCCCCATCTCCCTTACTTCCAGCTAGTAAGGATCACATAATTCCTAACAAAGTTTTGACACAGATTGCCAATTCGGGCATTCAGAACATATAGCACGTTGCTGTAAGCAAGCACATTCTCATTCAAAGTTGCAATTTACTATGTAGGAACAAGTTTGTATAGGTATTTCAAAGATGCCCAGAACTGAGCTAAACGTTGTATGTCTCCAACTCCTAGAAATAACTTAATGCCCCATCTCCCTTACTGCCAGCTAGTAAGGATCACATAATTCCTAACAAAGTTTTGACACAGATTCCCAATTCGGGCATTCAGAACATATAGCACGTTGCTGTAAGCAAGCACATTCTCATTCAAAGTTACAAGTTACTATGTAGGAACAAGTTTGTATAGGTATTTCAAAGATGCCTAGAACTGAGATAAACGTTGTCTGTCTCCAACGCCTAGAAATAACTTCATGATCGATCTCCCTTACTTCCAGCTAGTAAGGATCACATAATTCCTAACAAAGTTTTGACACAGATTCCCAATTCGGGCATTCAGAACATATAGCACGTTGCTGTAAGCAAACACATTCTCATTCAAAGTTGCAAGTTACTATGTAAGAACAAGTTTGTATAGGACTTTCAAAGATGCCCAGAACTGAGCTAAACTTGGTATATCTCCAACTCCTAGAAATAACTTCATGCCCCATCTCCCTTACTTCCAGCTAGTAAGGATCACATAATTCCTAACAAAGTTTTGACACAGATTCCCAATTCGGGCATTCAGAGCATGTAGCACGTTGCTGTAAGCAAGCACATTCTCATTCAAAGTTGCAAGTTACTATGTAGGAACAAGTTTGTATAGGTATTTCAAAGATGCCCGGAACTGAGCTAAACGTTGTATGTCTCCAACTCCTAGAAATAACTTCATGCCTCATCTCCCTTACTTCCAGCTAGTAAGGATCACATAATTCCTAACAAACTTGTGACACATATTCCCAAATTGGGCATTCAGAACATGTAGCACGTTGCTGTAAGCAAGCACATTCTCATTGAAATTTGCAAGTTACTATGTAGGAACAAGTTTGTATAGGACTTTCAAAGATGCCCTGAACTGAGCTAAACTTGGTATATCTCCAACTCCTAGAAATAACTTGATGCCCCATCTCCCTTAATTCCAGCTAGTAAGGATCACATAATTCCTAACAAAGTTTTGACACAGATTCCCAATTCGGGCATTCAGAACATGTAGCACGTTGCTGTAAGCAAGCACATTCTCATTCAAAGTTGCAAATTACTATGTAGGAACAAGTTTGTTTAGGTATTTCAAAGATGCCCAGATCTGTGCTAAACTTGGTATGTGTCCATCTCCTAGAAATAACTTCATGCCCCATCTCCCTTACATCCAGCTTGTAAGGATCACATAATATTACTAACAAAGTTTTGACACAGATTCCCAATTCGGTCATTCAGAACATATAGCACGTTGCTGTAAGCAAGCACATTCTCCTTCATAATTGCAAGATACTATGTAGGAACAAGTTTGTATAGGTATTTCAAAGATACCCAGATCTGAGCTAAACTTGGTATGTCTCCAACTCCTAGAAATAACTTCATGCCCCATCTCCCTTACTTCCAGCTAGTATGGATCACATAATTTCTAACAAAGATTTCACACAGATTCCCAATTCGGGCATTCAGAACATATAGCACGTTGCTGTAAGCAAACACATTCTCATTCAAAGTTGCAAGTTACTATGTAGGAACAAGTTTGTATAGGTATTTCAAAGATGCCCAGAACTGAGTTAAACTTGGTATGTCTCCAACTCCTGGAAATAACTTCATGCCCCATCTCCCTTACTTCCAGCTAGTAAGGATCACATAATTCCTAACAAAGTTTTGACACAGATTCCCAATTCGGGCATTCAGAACATATAGCACGTTGCTGTAAGCAAGCACATTCTCATTCAAAGTTGCAATTTACTATGTAGGAACAAGTTTGTATAGGTATTTCAAAGATGCCCAGAACTGAGCTAAACGTTGTATGTCTCCAACTCCTAGAAATAACTTAATGCCCCATCTCCCTTACTGCCAGCTAGTAAGGATCACATAATTCCTAACAAAGATTTGACTCAGATTCCCAATTCGGGCATTCAGAACATATAGCACGTTGCTGTAAGCAAGCACATTCTCATTCAAAGTTGCAAGTTACTATGTAGGAACAAGTTTGTATAGGTATTTCAAAGATGCCCAGAACTGAGATAAACGTTGTCTGTCTCCAACGCCTAGAAATAACTTCATGACCGATCTCCCTTACTTCCAGCTAGTAAGGATCACATAATTCCTAACAAAGTTTTGACACAGATTCCCAATTCGGGCATTCAGAACATATAGCACGTTGCTGTAAGCAAACACATTCTCATTCAAAGTTGCAAGTTACTATGTAAGAACAAGTTTGTATAGGACTTTCAAAGATGCCCAGAACTGAGCTAAACTTGGTATATCTCCAACTCCTAGAAATAACTTCATGCCCCATCTCCCTTACTTCCAGCTAGTAAGGATCACATAATTCCTAACAAAGTTTTGACACAGATTCCCAATTCGGGCATTCAGAACATGTAGCACGTTGCTGTAAGCAAGCACATTCTCATTCAAAGTTGCAAGTTACTATGTAGGAACAAGTTTGTATAAGTATTTCAAAGATGCCCAGATCTGTGCTAAACTTGCTATGTGTCCATCTCCTAGAAATAACTTCATGCCCCATCTCTCTTACTTCCAGCTAGTAAGGATCACATAATTCCTAACAAAGATTTGACACAGATTCCCAATTCGGGCATTCAGAACATATAGCACGTTGCTGTAAGCAAGCACATTCTCATTCAAAGTTGCAAGTTACTATGTAGGAACAAGTTTGTATAGGTATTTCAAAGATGCCCAGAACTGAGCTAAAGTGGGTATGTCTCCAACTCCTAGAAATAACTTCATGCCCCATCTCACTAACTTCCAGCTAGTAAGGATCACATAATTCCTAACAAAGTTTTGACACAGATTCCAAATTCGGGCATTCAGAACATATAGCACGTTGCTGTAAGCAAGCACATTCTCATTCAAAGTTGCAAGTTACTATGTAGGAACAAGTTTGTATAGGTATTTCAAAGATGCCCAGAACTGAGCTAAACGATGTATGTCTCCAACTCCTAGAAATAACTTCATGCCCCATCTCTCTTACTTCCAGCTAGTAAGGATCACATATTTCCTAACAAAGTTTTGACACAGATTCCCAATTCGGGCATTCAGAACATATAGCACGTTGCTGTAAGCAAGCACATTCTCATTCAAAGATGCAAGTGACTATGTAGGAACAAGTTTGTATAGGTATTTCAAAGATGCCCAGAACTGAGCTAAACGTTGTATGTCTCCAACTCCTAGAAATATCTTCATGCCCCATCTTTCTTACTTACAGCTAGTAAGGATCACATAATTTCTAACAAAGTTTTGACACAGATTCCCAATTCGGGCATTCAGAACATATAGCACGTTGCTGTAAGCAAGCACATTCTCATTCAAAGTTGCAAGTTACTATGTAGGAACAAGTTTGTATAGGTATTTCAAAGATGCCCAGAACTGAGCTAAACCTTGTATGTCTCCAACTCCTGGAAATAACTTCATGCCCCATCTCCCTTACTTCCAGCTAGTAAGGATCACATAATTCCTAACAAAGTTTTGACACAGATTGCCAATTCGGGCATTCAGAACATATAGCACGTTGCTGTAAGCAAGCACATTCTCATTCAAAGTTGCAATTTACTATGTAGGAACAAGTTTGTATAGGTATTTCAAAGATGCCCAGAACTGAGCTAAACGTTGTATGTCTCCAACTCCTAGAAATAACTTAATGCCCCATCTCCCTTACTGCCAGCTAGTAAGGATCACATAATTCCTAACAAAGTTTTGACACAGATTCCCAATTCGGGCATTCAGAACATATAGCACGTTGCTGTAAGCAAGCACATTCTCATTCAAAGTTACAAGTTACTATGTAGGAACAAGTTTGTATAGGTATTTCAAAGATGCCTAGAACTGAGATAAACGTTGTCTGTCTCCAACGCCTAGAAATAACTTCATGATCGATCTCCCTTACTTCCAGCTAGTAAGGATCACATAATTCCTAACAAAGTTTTGACACAGATTCCCAATTCGGGCATTCAGAACATATAGCACGTTGCTGTAAGCAAACACATTCTCATTCAAAGTTGCAAGTTACTATGTAAGAACAAGTTTGTATAGGACTTTCAAAGATGCCCAGAACTGAGCTAAACTTGGTATATCTCCAACTCCTAGAAATAACTTCATGCCCCATCTCCCTTACTTCCAGCTAGTAAGGATCACATAATTCCTAACAAAGTTTTGACACAGATTCCCAATTCGGGCATTCAGAGCATGTAGCACGTTGCTGTAAGCAAGCACATTCTCATTCAAAGTTGCAAGTTACTATGTAGGAACAAGTTTGTATAGGTATTTCAAAGATGCCCGGAACTGAGCTAAACGTTGTATGTCTCCAACTCCTAGAAATAACTTCATGCCTCATCTCCCTTACTTCCAGCTAGTAAGGATCACATAATTCCTAACAAACTTGTGACACATATTCCCAAATTGGGCATTCAGAACATGTAGCACGTTGCTGTAAGCAAGCACATTCTCATTGAAATTTGCAAGTTACTATGTAGGAACAAGTTTGTATAGGACTTTCAAAGATGCCCTGAACTGAGCTAAACTTGGTATATCTCCAACTCCTAGAAATAACTTGATGCCCCATCTCCCTTAATTCCAGCTAGTAAGGATCACATAATTCCTAACAAAGTTTTGACACAGATTCCCAATTCGGGCATTCAGAACATGTAGCACGTTGCTGTAAGCAAGCACATTCTCATTCAAAGTTGCAAATTACTATGTAGGAACAAGTTTGTTTAGGTATTTCAAAGATGCCCAGATCTGTGCTAAACTTGGTATGTGTCCATCTCCTAGAAATAAGTTCATGCCCCATCTCCCTTACATCCAGCTTGTAAGGATCACATAATATTACTAACAAAGTTTTGACACAGATTCCCAATTCGGTCATTCAGAACATATAGCACGTTGCTGTAAGCAAGCACATTCTCCTTCATAATTGCAAGATACTATGTAGGAACAAGTTTGTATAGGTATTTCAAAGATACCCAGATCTGAGCTAAACTTGGTATGTCTCCAACTCCTAGAAATAACTTCATGCCCCATCTCCCTTACTTCCAGCTAGTATGGATCACATAATTTCTAACAAAGATTTCACACAGATTCCCAATTCGGGCATTCAGAACATATAGCACGTTGCTGTAAGCAAACACATTCTCATTCAAAGTTGCAAGTTACTATGTAGGAACAAGTTTGTATAGGTATTTCAAAGATGCCCAGAACTGAGTTAAACTTGGTATGTCTCCAACTCCTGGAAATAACTTCATGCCCCATCTCCCTTACTTCCAGCTAGTAAGGATCACATAATTCCTAACAAAGTTTTGACACAGATTGCCAATTCGGGCATTCAGAACATATAGCACGTTGCTGTAAGCAAGCACATTCTCATTCAAAGTTGCAATTTACTATGTAGGAACAAGTTTGTATAGGTATTTCAAAGATGCCCAGAACTGAGCTAAACGTTGTATGTCTCCAACTCCTAGAAATAACTTAATGCCCCATCTCCCTTACTGCCAGCTGGTAAGGATCACATAATTCCTAACAAAGTTTTGACACAGATTCCCAATTCGTGCATTCAGAACATATAGCACGTTGCTGTAAGCAAGCACATTCTCATTCAAAGTTGCAAGTTACTATGTAGGAACAAGTTTGTATAGGTATTTCAAAGATGCCTAGAACTGAGATAAACGTTGTCTGTCTCCAACGCCTAGAAATAACTTCATGATCGATCTCCCTTACTTCCAGCTAGTAAGGATCACATAATTCCTAACAAACTTGTGACACATATTCCCAAATTGGGCATTCAGAACATGTAGCACGTTGCTGTAAGCAAGCACATTCTCATTGAAATTTGCAAGTTACTATGTAGGAACAAGTTTGTATAGGTATTTCAAAGATGCCCAGAACTGAGCTAAAGGTTGCATGTCTCCAACTTCTAGAAATAACTAGATGCCCCATCTCCCTTACTTCCAGCTAGTAAGGATCACATAATACCTAACAAAGTTTTGACACAGATTCCCAATTCGGGCATTCAGAACATATAGCACCTTGCTGTAAGCAAGCACATTCTCATTCAAAGTTGCAAGTTACTATGTAGGAACAAGTTTGTATAGGACTTTCAAAGATGCCCAGAACTGAGCTAAACTTGGTATGTCTCCAACTCCTGGAAATAACTTCATGCCACATCTCCCTTACTTCCAGCTAGTAAGGATCGCATAATTCCTAACAAAGTTTTGACACAGATTCCCAATTCTGGCATTCAGAACATATAGCACGTTGCTGTAAGCAAGCACATTCTCATTCAAAGTTACAAGTTACTATGTAGGAACAAGTTTGTATAGGACTTTCAAAGATGCCCAGAACTGAGCTAAATTGGGTATGTCTCCAACTCCTAGAAATAACTTCATGCCCCATCTCCCTTACTTTCATCTAGTAAGGATCACATAATTTCTAACAAAGTTTTGACACAGATTCCCAATTCGGGCATTCAGAACATATAGCACGTTGCTGTATGCAAGCACATTCTCATTCAAA
Organism: Diceros bicornis minor; assembly: GCF_020826845.1. NCBI lineage: Eukaryota > Metazoa > Chordata > Mammalia > Perissodactyla > Rhinocerotidae > Diceros > Diceros bicornis. The sequence continues at coordinate 1,081,135 of NW_026691750.1, forward strand.
GTTGCAAGTTACTATGTAGGAACAAGTTTGTACAGGTATTTCAAAGATGTCCAGAACTGAGCTAAAGTGGGTATGTCTCCAACTCCTAGAAATAACTTCATGCCCCATCTCACTTACTTTCAGCTAGTAAGGATCACATAATTCCTAACAAAGTTTTGACACAGATTCCCAATTCGGGCATTCAGAATATATAGCACGTTGCTGTAAGCAAGCACATTCTCATTCAAAGTTGCAAGATACTATGTAGGAACAAGTTTGTATAGGTATTTCAAAGATGCCCAGAACTGAGCTAAACGTTGTATGTCTCCAACTCCTAGAAATAACTTCATGCTCCATGTCCCTTACATCAATCTAGTAAGGATCACATAATTCCTAACAAAGTTTTGACACAGATTCACAGTTCGGGCATTCAGAACATATAGCTCGTTGCTGTAAGCAAGCACATTCTCATTCAAAGTTGCAAGTTACTATGAAGGAACAAGTTTGTATAGGTATTTCAAAGATGCCCAGAACTGTGCTAAACTTGATATGTCTCCAACTCCTAGAAATATCTTCATGCCCCATCTCCCTTACTTCCAGCTAGCAAGGATCACATAATTCCTAACAAAGTTTTGACACAGATTCCCAATTCGGGCATTCAGAACGTATAGCACGTTGCTGTAAGCAAGCACAATCTCATTCAAAGTTGCAAGTTACCATGTAGGAACAAGTTTGTATAGGTATTTCAAAGATGCCCAGAACTGAGCTAAACGTTGTATGTCTCCAACTCCTAGAAATAACTTCATTCCCCATCTCCCTAACTTCCAGCTAGTAAGGATCACATAATTCCTAACAAAGTTTTGACACAAATTCCCAATTCGGGCATTCAGAACATATAGCACGTTGCTGTAAGCAAGCACATTCTCATTCAAAGTTGCAGGTTACTATGTAGTAACAAGTTTGTATAGGTATTTCAAAGATGCCCAGAACTGAGCTAAACTTGGTATGTCTCCACCTCCTAGAGATAACTTCATGCCCCATCTCCCTTACTTCCAGCTAGTAAGGATCACATAATTCCTAACAAATTTTTGACACAGATTCCCAATTCGGGCCTTCAGAACATATAGCACGTTGCTGTAAGCAAGCACATTCTCATTCAAAGTTGCAAGTTACTATGTAGGAACAAGTATGTATAGGTAATTCAAAGTTGCCCAGAACTGAGCTAAACTTGGTATGTGTCCAACTCCTAGATATAACTTCATGACCCATCTCCCTTACTTCCAGCTAGTAAGGATCACATAATTTCTAACAAAGTTTTGACACAGATTCCCAATTCGGGCATTCAGAACATATAGCACGTTGCTGTAAGCAAGCACATTCTCATTCAATGTTGCAAGTTACTATCTAGGAACAAGTTTGTATAGGACTTTCAAAGATGCCCAGAACTGAGCTAATCTTGGTATGTCTCCAACTCCTAGAAATAACTTCATGCCCCAACTCCCTTGCTTCCAGCTAGTAATGATCACATAATTCCTAACAAAGTTTTGACACAGATTCCCAATTCGGGCATTCAGAACATATAGCACGTTGCTGTAAGCAAGCACATTCTCATTCAAAGTTGCAAGTTACTATGTAGGAACAAGTTTGTATAGGTATTTCAAAGATGCCCAGAACTGAGCTAAAGTGGGTATGTCTCCAACTCCTAGAAATAACTTCATGCCCATCTCACTAACTTCCAGCTAGTAAGGATCACATAATTCCTAACAAAGTTTTGACACAGATTCCCAATTCGGGCATTCAGAGCATATAGCACGTTGCTGTAAGCAAGCACATTCTCATTCAAAGTTGCAAGTTACTATGTAGGAACAAGTTTGTATAGTTATTTCAAAGATTCCCAGAACTGAGCTAAACGTTGTATGTCTCCAACTCCTAGAAATAACTTCATGCCCCATCTTTCTTACTTCCAGCTAGTTAGGATCACATAATTCCTAACAAAGTTTTGACACAGATTCTCAATTCGGGAATTCAGAACATATAACACGTTGCTGTAAGCAAGCACATTCTCATTCAAAGATGCAAGTTACTATGTAGGAACAAGTTTGTATAGGTATTTCAAAGATGCCCAGAACTGAGCTAAACTTGGTATGTGTCCAACTCCTAGAAATAACTTCATGCCCCATCTCCCTTACTTCCAGCTAGTAAGGATCACATAATTCCTAACAAACTTTTGACACAGATTCCCAATTCGGGCATTCAGAACATATAGCACGTTGCTGTAAGCAAGCACATTCTCATTCAAAGTTACAAGTTACTATGTAGGAACAAGTTTGTATAGGACTTTCAAAGATGCCCAGAACTGAGCTAAAGTGGGTATGTCTCCAACTCCTAGAAATAACTACATCCCCCATCTCCCTTACTTCCAGCTAGTAAGGATCACATAATATTCCTAACAAAGTTTTGACACAGATTCCCAATTCGGGCATTCAGAACATATAGCACGTTGCTGTAAGCAAGCACATTCTCATTCAAAGTTGCAAGTTACTATGTAGGAACAGGTATGTATAGGTATTTCAAAGATGCCCAGAACTGAGCTAAACTTGGTATGTCTCCAACTCCTAGAAATAACTTCATGCCCCATCTCCCTTACTTCCAGCTAGTAAGGATCACATAATTCCTAACAAAGTTTTGACACAGATTCCCAATTCGGGCATTCAGAACTTATAGCACGTTGCTGTAAGCAAGCACATTCTCATTCAAAGTTGCAAGTTACTATGTAGGAACAAGTTTGTACAGGAATTTCAATGATGCCCAGAACTGAGCTAAAGTGGGTATGTCTCCAACTCCTAGAAATATCTTCATACCCCATCTGCCTTACTTCCAGCTAGTAAGGATCACATAATTCCTAACAAAGTTTTGACACAGATTCACAGTTCGGGCATTCAGAACATATAGCACGTTGCTGTAAGCAAGCTCATTCTCATTCAAAGTTGCAAGTTACTATGTAGGAACAAGTTTGTATAGGTATTTCAAAGATGCCCAGAACTGAGCTAAACGTTGTATGTCTCCAACTCCTAGAAATAACTTCATGCCCCATCTCAATTACTTCCAGATAGTAAGGATCACATAATTCCTAACAAAGTTTTGACACAGATTCCCAATTCGGGCATTCAGAGCATATAGCACGTTGCTGTAAGCAAGCACATTCTCATTCAAAGTTGCAAGTTACTATGTAGGAACAAGTTTGTATAGGTATTTCAAAGATGCCCAGAACTGAGCTAAACGTTGTATGTCTCCAACTCCTAGAAATAACTTCATGCCCCATCTTTCTTACTTCCAGCTAGTTAGGATCACATAATTCCTAACAAAGTTTTGACACAGATTCTCAATTCGGGAATTCAGAACATATAGCACGTTGCTGTAAGCAAGCACATTCTCATTCAAAGATGCAAGTTACTATGTAGGAACAAGTTTGTATAGGTATTTCAAAGATGCCCAGAACTGAGCTAAACTTGGTATGTGTCCAACTCCTAGTAATAACTTCATGCCCCATCTCCCTTACTTCCAGCTAGTAAGGATTACATAATTCCTAACAAACTTTTGACACAGATTCCCAATTCGGGCATTCAGAACATATAGCACGTTGCTGTAAGCAAGCACATTCTCATTCAAAGTTACAAGTTACTATGTAGGAACAAGATTGTATAGGACTTTCAAAGATGCCCAGAACTGAGCTAAAGTGGGTATGTCTCCAACTCCTAGAAATAACTTCATCCCCCATCTCCCTTACTTCCAGCTAGTAAGGATCACATAATTCCTAACAAAGTTTTGACACAGATTCCCAATTCGGGCATTCAGAACATATAGCACGTTGCTGTAAGCAAGGACATTCTCATTCAAAGTTGCAAGTTACTATGTAGGAACAAGTTTGTACAGGAATTTCAATGATGCCCAGAACTGAGCTAAAGTGGGTATGTCTCCAACTCCTAGAAATATCTTCATACCCCATCTGCCTTACTTCCAGCTAGTAAGGATCACATAATTCCTAACAAAGTTTTGACACAGATTCACAGTTCGGGCATTCAGAACATATAGCTCGTTGCTGTAAGCAAGCACATTCTCATTCAAAGTTGCAAGTTACTATGAAGGAACAAGTTTGTATAGGTATTTCAAAGATGCCCAGAACTGTGCTAAAATTGATATGTCTCCAACTCCTAGAAATAACTTCATGCCCCATCTCCCTTACTTCCAGCTAGTAAGGATCACATAATTCCTAACAAAGTTTTGACACAGATTCCCAATTCGGGCATTCAGAACTCATAGCACGTTGCTGTAAGCAAGCACAATCTCATTCAAAGTTGCAAGTTACTATGTAGGAACAAGTTTGTATAGGTATTCAAAGATGCCCAGAACTGAGCTAAACGTTGTATGTCTCCAACTCCTAGAAATAACTTCATGCCCCATCTCACTAACTTCCAGATAGTAAGGATCACATAATTCCTAACAAAGTTTTGACACAGATTCCCAATTCGGGCATTCAGAACATATAGCACGTTGCTGTAAGCAAGCACATTCTCATTCAAAGTTGCAAGTTACTATGTAGGAACAAGTTTGTATAGGTATTTCAAAGATGCCCAGAACTGAGCTAAACGATGTATGTCTCCAACTCCTAGAAATAACTTCATGCCCCATCTCTCTTACTTCCAGCTAGTAAGGATCACATATTTCCTAACAAAGTTTTGACACAGATTCCCAATTCGGGCATTCAGAACATATAGCACGTTGCTGTAAGCAAGCACATTCTCATTCAAAGATGCAAGTGACTATGTAGGAACAAGTTTGTATAGGTATTTCAAAGATGCCCAGAACTGAGCTAAACGTTGTATGTCTCCAACTCCTAGAAATATCTTCATGCCCCATCTTTCTTACTTACAGCTAGTAAGGATCACATAATTTCTAACAAAGTTTTGACACAGATTCCCAATTCGGGCATTCAGAACATATAGCACGTTGCTGTAAGCAAGCACATTCTCATTCAAAGTTGCAAGTTACTATGTAGGAACAAGTTTGTATAGGTATTTCAAAGATGCCCAGAACTGAGCTAAACCTTGTATGTCTCCAACTCCTGGAAATAACTTCATGCCCCATCTCCCTTACTTCCAGCTAGTAAGGATCACATAATTCCTAACAAAGTTTTGACACAGATTCCCAATTCGGGCATTCAGAACATATAGCACGTTGCTGTAAGCAAGCACATTCTCATTCAATGTTGCAATTTACTATGTAGGAAAAAGTTTGTATAGGTATTTCAAAGATGCCCAGAACTGAGCTAAACGTTGTATGTCTCCAACTCCTAGAAATAACTTAATGCCCCATCTCCCTTACTGCCAGCTAGTAAGGATCACATAATTCCTAACAAAGATTTGACACAGATTCCCATTTCGGGCATTCAGAACATATAGCACGTTGCTGTAAGCAAGCACATTCTCATTCAAAGTTGCAAGTTACTATGTAGGAACAAGATTGTATAGGTATTTCAAAGATGCCCAGAACTGAGATAAACGTTGTCTGTCTCCAACGCCTAGAAATAACTTCATGACCGATCTCCCTTACTTCCAGCTAGTAAGGATCACATAATTCCTAACAAAGTTTTGACACAGATTCCCAAATTGGGCATTCAGAACATGTAGCACGTTGCTGTAAGCAAGCACATTCTCATTGAAATTTGCAAGTTACTATGTAGGAACAAGTTTGTATAGGACATTCAAAGATGCCCTGAACTGAGCTAAACTTGGTATATCTCCAACTCCTAGAAATAACTTGATGCCCCATCTCCCTTAATTCCAGCTAGTAAGGATCACATAATTCCTAACAAAGTTTTGACACAGATTCCCAATTCGGGCATTCAGAACATGTAGCACGTTGCTGTAAGCAAGCACATTCTCATTCAAAGTTGCAAATTACTATGTAGGAACAAGTTTGTTTAGGTATTTCAAAGATGCCCAGATCTGTGCTAAACTTGGTATGTGTCCATCTCCTAGAAATAACTTCATGCCCCATCTCCCTTACATCCAGCTTGTAAGGATCACATAATATTCCTAACAAAGTTTTGACACAGATTCCCAATTCGGTCATTCAGAACATATAGCACGTTGCTGTAAGCAAGCACATTCTCCTTCAAAATTGCAAGATACTATGTAGGAACAAGTTTGTATAGGTATTTCAAAGATACCCAGATCTGAGCTAAACTTGGTATGTCTCCAACTCCTAGAAATAACTTCATGCCCCATCTCCCTTACTTCCAGCTAGTATGGATCACATAATTTCTAACAAAGATTTCACACAGATTCCCAATTCGGGCATTCAGAACATATAGCACGTTGCTGTAAGCAAACACATTCTCATTCAAAGTTGCAAGTTACTATGTAGGAACAAGTTTGTATAGGTATTTCAAAGATGCCCAGACCTGAGCTAAACTTTGTACGTCTCCAACTCCTAGAAATAACTTCATGCCCCATCTCCCTTACTTCCAGCTAGTAAGGATCACATAATTCCTAATAATGTTTTGACACAGATTCCCAATTCGGGCATTCAGAACATCTAGCACGTTGCTGTAAGCAAGCACATTCTCATTCAAAGTTGCAAGTTACTATGTAGGAACAAGTTTGTATAGGTATTTCAAAGATGCCCAGAACTGAGCTAAACGTTGTATGTCTCCAACGCCTAGAAATAACTTCATGACAGATCTCCCTTACTTCCAGCTAGTAAGGATCACATAATTCCTAACAAAGTTTTGACACAGATTCCCAATTCGGGCATTCAGAACATATAGCACGTTGCTGTAAGCAAGCACATTCTCATTCAAAGTTGCAAGTTACTATGTAAGAACAAGTTTGTATAGGACTTTCAAAGATGCCCAGAACTGAGCTAAAGTGGGTATGTCTCCAACTCCTAGAAATAACTTCATGCCCCATCTCCCTTACTTCCAGCTAGTAAGGATCACATAATATTCCTAACAAAGTTTTGACACAGATTCCCAATTCGGGCATTCAGAACATATAGCACGTTGCTGTAAGCAAGCACATTCTCATTCAAAGTTGCAAGTTACTATGTAGGAACAGGTTTGTATAGGTATTTCAAAGATGCCCAGAACTGAGCTAAACTTGGTATGTCTCCAACTCCTAGAAATAACTTCATGCCCCATCTCCCTTACTTCCAGCTAGTAAGGATCACATAATTTCTAACAAAGTTTTGACACAGATTCCCAATTCGGGCATTCAGAACATATAGCACGTTGCTGTAAGCAAGCACATTCTCATTCAAAGTTGCAAGTTACTATCTAGGAACAAGTTTGTATAGGACTTTCAAAGATGCCCAGAACTGAGCTAATTTTGGTATGTTTCCAACTCCTAGAAATAACTTCATGCCCCAACTCCCTTGCTTCCAGCTAGTAAGGATCACATAATTCCTAATAAAGTTTTGACACAGATTCCCAATTCGGGCATTCAAAACATATAGCACGTTGCTGTAAGCAAGCACATTCTCATTCAAAGTTGCAAGTTACTATGTAGGAACAAGTTTGTATAGGTATTTCAAAGATTCACAGAACTGAGCTAAAGTGGGTATGTCTCCAACTCCTAGAAATAACTTCATGCCCCATCTCACTAACTTCCAGCTAGTAAGGATCACATAATTCCTAACAAAGTTTTGACACAGATTCCCAATTCGGGCATTCAGAACATATAGCACGTTGCTGTAAGCAAGCACATTCTCATTCAATGTTGCAAGTTACTATGTAGGAACAAGTTTGTATAGGTATTTCAAAGATGCCCAGAACTGAGCTAAACGATGTATGTCTCCAACTCCTAGAAAAAACTTCATGCCCCATCTCTCTTACTTCCAGCTAGTAAGGATCACATATTTCCTAACAAAGTTTTGACACAGATTCCCAATTCGGGCATTCAGAACATATAGCACGTTGCTGTAAGCAAGCACATTCTCATTCAAAGATGCAAGTGACTATGTAGGAACAAGTTTGTATAGGTATTTCAAAGATGCCCAGAACTGAGCTAAACGTTGTATGTCTCCAACTCCTAGAAATATCTTCATGCCCCATCTTTCTTACTTACAGCTAGTAAGGATCACATAATTTCTAACAAAGTTTTGACACAGATTCCCAATTCGGGCATTCAGAACATATAGCACGTTGCTGTAAGCAAGCACATTCTCATTCAAAGTTGCAAGTTACTATGTAGGAACAAGTTTGTATAGGTATTTCAAAGATGCCCAGAACTGAGCTAAAGTGGGTATGTCTCCAACTCCTAGAAATAACTTCATGCCCCATCTCCCTTACTTCCAGCTAGTAAGGATCTCATAATTCCTAACAAAGTTTTGACACAGATTGCCAATTCGGGCATTCAGAACATATAGCACGTTGCTGTAAGCAAGCACATTCTCATTCAAAGTTGCAAGTTACTATGTAGGAACAAGTTTGTATAGGTATTTCAAAGATGCCCAGAACTGAGATAAACGTTGTCTGTCTCCAACGCCTAGAAATAACTTCATGACCGATCTCCCTTACTTCCAGCTAGTAAGGATCACATAATTCCTAAAAAAGTTTTGACACAGATTCCCAATTCGGGCATGCAGAACATATAGCACGTTGCTGTAAGCAAACACATTCTCATTCAAAGTTGCAAGTTACTATGTAAGAACAAGTTTGTATAGGACTTTCAAAGATGCCCAGAACTGAGCTAAACTTGGTATATCTCCAACTCCTAGAAATAACTTCATGCCCCATCTCCCTTACTTCAAGCTAGTAAGGATCACATAATTCCTAACAAAGTTTTGACACAGATTCCCAATTCGGGCATTCAGAACATGTAGCACGTTGCTGTAAGCAAGCACATTCTCATTCAAAGTTGCAAGTTACTATGTAGGAACAAGTTTGTATAAGTATTTCAAAGATGCCCAGATCTGTGCTAAACTTGCTATGTGTCCATCTCCTAGAAATAACTTCATGCCCCATCTCTCTTACTTCCAGCTAGTAAGGATCACATAATTCCTAACAAAGTTTTGACACAGATTCCCAATTCGGGCATTCTGAACATATAGCACGTTGCTGTAAGCAAGCACATTCTCATTCAAAGTTGCAAGTTACTATGTAGGAACAAGTTTGTATAGGTATTTCAAAGATGCCCAGAACTGAGCTAAACTTGGTATGTCTCCAACTCCTAGAAATAACTTCATGCCCCATCTCCCTTACTTCCAGCTAGTAAGGATCACATAATTCCTAACAAAGTTTTGACACAGATTCCCAATTCGGGCATTCAGAACATATAGCACGTTGCTGTAAGCAAGCACATTCTCATTCAAAGTTGCAAGTTACTATGTAGGAACAAGTTTGTATAGGTATTTCAAAGATGCCCGGAACTGAGCTAAACGTTGTATGTCTCCAACTCCTAGAAATAACTTCATGCCTCATCTCCCTTACTTCCAGCTAGTAAGGATCACATAATTCCTAACAAACTTGTGACACATATTCCCAAATTGGGCATTCAGAACATGTAGCACGTTGCTGTAAGCAAGCACATTCTCATTGAAATTTGCAAGTTACTATGTAGGAACAAGTTTGTATAGGACTTTCAAAGATGCCCTGAACTGAGCTAAACTTGGTATATCTCCAACTCCTAGAAATAACTTGATGCCCCATCTCCCTTAATTCCAGCTAGTAAGGATCACATAATTCCTAACAAAGTTTTGACACAGATTCCCAATTCGGGCATTCAGAACATGTAGCACGTTGCTGTAAGCAAGCACATTCTCATTCAAAGTTGCAAATTACTATGTAGGAACAAGTTTGTTTAGGTATTTCAAAGATGCCCAGATCTGTGCTAAACTTGGTATGTGTCCATCTCCTAAAAATAACTTCATGCCCCATCTCCCTTACTTCCAGCTAGTAAGGATCACATAATATTCCTAACAAAGTTTTGACACAGATTCCCAATTCGGTCATTCAGAACATATAGCACGTTGCTGTAAGCAAGCACATTCTCCTTCAAAATTGCAAGTTACTATGTAGGAACAAGTTTGTATAGGTATTTCAAAGATACCCAGATCTGAGCTAAACTTGGTATGTCTCCAACTCCTAGAAATAACTTCATGCCCCATCTCCCTTACTTCCAGCTAGTATGGATCACATAATATCTAACAAAGATTTCACACAGATTCCCAATTCGGGCATTCAGAACATATAGCACGTTGCTGTAAGCAAACACATTCTCATTCAAAGTTGCAAGTTACTATGTAGGAACAAGTTTGTATAAGTATTTCAAAGATGCCCAGACCTGAGCTAAACTTTGTATGTCTCCAACTCCTAGAAATAACTACATGCCCCATCTCCCTTACTTCCAGCTAGTAAGGATCACATAATTCCTAATAATGTTTTGACACAGATTCCCAATTCGGGCATTCAGAACATCTAGCACGTTGCTGTAAGCAAGCACATTCTCATTCAAAGTTGCAAGTTACTATGTAGGAACAAGTTTGTATAGGTATTTCAAAGATGCCCAGAACTGAGCTAAACGTTGTATGTCTCCAACGCCTAGAAATAACTTCATGACCGATCTCCCTTACTTCCAGCTAGTAAGGATCACATAATTCCTAACAAAGTTTTGACACAGATTCCCAATTCGGGCATTCAGAACATATAGCACGTTGCTGTAAGCAAGCACATTCTCATTCAAAGTTGCAAGTTACTATGTAGGAACAAGTTTGTATAGGTATTTCAAAGATGCCCAGAAGTGAGCTAAACTTTGTATGTGTCCAACTCCTAGAAATAACTTCATGCCCCATCTCCCTTACTTCCAGCTAGTAAGGATCACATAATTCCTAACAAAGTTTTGACACAGATTCCAAATTCGGGCATTCAGAACATATAGCACGTTGCTGTAAGCAAGCACATTCTCATTCAAAGTTGCAAGTTACTATGTAGGAACAAGTTTGTATAGGTATTTCAAAGATGCCCAGAACTGAGCTAAACTTGGTATGTGTCAAACTCCTAGAAATAACATCATGCCCCATCTCACTTACTTCCAGCTAGTAAGGATCACATAATTCCTAACAAAGTTTTGACACAGATTCCCAATTCGGGCATTCAGAACAGATAGCACGTTGCTGTAAGCAAGCACATTCTCATTCAAAGTTGCAAGTTACTATGTAGGAACAAGTTTGTATAGGTATTTCAAAGATGCCCAGAACTGAGCTAAACTTGGTATGTCTCCAACTCCTAGAAATAACTTCATGCCCCATCTCCCTTACTTCCAGCTAGTAAGGATCACATAATTCCTAACAAAGTTTCGACACAGATTCCCAATTCGGGCATTCAGAACATGTAGCACGTTGCTGTAAGCAAGCACATTCTCATTCAAAGTTGCAAGTTACTATGTAGGAACAAGTTTGTATAGGTATTTCAAAGATGCCCAGAACTGAGCTAAACTTGGTATGTCTCCAACTCCTAGAAATAGCTTCATGCCCCATCTCCCTTACTTCCAGCTAGTAAGGATCACATAATTCCTAACAAAGTTTTGACACAGATTCCCAATTCGGGCATTCAGAACAAATAGCACGTTGCTGTAAGCAAGCATATTCTCATTCAAAGTTGCAAGTTACTATGTAGGAACAAGTTTGTATAGGTATTTCAAAGATGCCCAGAACTGAGCTAAACTTGGTATGTGTCCAACTCCTAGAAATCACTTCATGCCCCATCTCCCTTACTCCCAGCTAGTAAGGATCACATAATTCCTAACAAAGTTTTGACACAGATTCCCAAATCGGGCATTCAGAACATATAGCACGTTGCTGTAAGCAAGCACATTTTCATTCAAAGTTGCAAGTTACTATGTAGGAACAAGTTTGTATAGGTATTTCAAAGATGCCCAGAGCTGAGCAAAAGTGGGTATGTCTCAAACTCCTAGAAATAACTTCATGCCCCATCTCCCTTACTTCCAGCTAGTAAGGATCACATAATTATTAACAAAGTTTTGACACAGATTCCCAATTCGGGCAATCAGAACATATAGCACGTTGCTGTAAGCAAGCACATTCTCATTCAAAGTTGCAAGTTACTATGTAGGAACAAGTTTGTATAGGTATTTCAAAGATGCCCAGAACTGAGCTAAACTTGGTATGACTCCAACTCCTAGAAATAACTTCATACCCCGTCTCCCTTACTTCCAGCTAGTAAGGATCACATAATTCCTAACAAAGTTTTGACACAGATTCCCAATTCGGGCATTAGGAACATATAGCACGTTGCTGTAAGCAAGCACATTCTCATTCAAAGTTGCAAGTTACTATGTAGGAACAAGTTTGTATAGGACTTTCAAAGATGCCCAGAACTGAGCTAAAGTGGGTATGTCTCCAACTCCTAGATGTAACTTCATGCCCCATCTCCCTTACTTCCATCTAGTAAGGATCACATTATTTCTAACAAAGTTTTGACACATATTCCCAATTCGGGCATTCAGAACATATAGCACGTTGTTGTATGCAAGCACATTCTCATTCAAAGTTTCAAGTTACTATGTAGGAACAAGTTTGTATAGGTATTTCAAAGATGCCCAGAACTGAGCTAAACTTGGTATGTCTCCACCTCCTAGAACTAACTTCATGCCCCATCTCCCTTACTTCCAGCTAGTAAGGATGACATAATTTCTAACAAAGTTTTGACACAGATTCCCAATTCGGGCATTCAGAACATATAGCACGTTGCTGTAAGCAAGCACATTCTCATTCAAAGTTGCAAGTTACTATGTAGGAACAAGTTTGTATAGGTATTTCAAAGATGCCCAGAACTGAGCTAAACTTGGTATGTCTCCAACTCCTAGAAATAACTTCATGCCCCATCTCCCTTACTTCCAGCTAGTAAGGATCACATAATTCCTAACAAAGTTTTGACACAGATTCCAAATTCGGGCATTCAGAACATATAGCACGTTGCTGTAAGCAAGCACATTCTCATTCAAAGTTGCGAGTTACTATGTAGGAACAAGTTTGTATAGGTATTTCAAAGATGCCCAGAACTGAGCTAAACTTGGTATGTGTCCAACTCTTAGAAATAACATCATGCCCCATCTCCCTTACTTCCAGCTAGTAAGGATCACATAATTCCTAACAAAGTTTTGACACAGATTCCCAATTCGGGCATTCAGAACATATAGCACGTTGCTGTAAGCAAGCACATTCTCATTCAAAGTTGCAAGTTACTATGTAGGAACAAGTTTGTATAGGGATTTCAAAGATGCCCAGAACTGAGCTAAACGTTGTATGTCTCCAACTCCTAGAAATAACTTCATGCCCCATCTCCCTTACTTCCAGCTAGTAAGGCTCACAAAATTCCTAACAAAGTTTTGACACAGTTTCCCAATTCGGGCATTCAGAACATGTAGCACGTTGCTGTAAGCAAGCACATTCTTATTCAAAGTTGCAAGTCACTATGTAGGAACAAGTTTGTATAGGTATTTCAAAGATGCCCAGAACTGAGCTAAACGTTGTATGTCTCCAACGCCTAGAAATAACTTCATGACCGATCTCCCTTACTTCCAGCTAGTAAGGATCACATAATTCCTAACAAAGTTTTGACACAGATTCCCAATTCGGGCATTAAGAACATATAGCACGTTGCTGTAAGCAAGCACATTCTCATTCAAAGTTGCAAGTTACTATGTAAGAACAAGTTTGTATAGGACTTTCAAAGATGCCCAGATCTGAGCTAATCTTGGTATATCTCCAACTCCTAGAAATAACTTCATGCCCCATCTCCCTTACTTCCAGCTAGTAAGGATCACATAATTTCTAACAAAGTTTTGACACAGATTCCCAATTCGGGCATTCAGAACATATAGCACGTTGCTGTAAGCAAGCACATTCTCATTCAAAGTTGCAAGTTACTAGGTAGGAACAAGTTTGCATAGGTATTTCAAAGATGCCCAGAACTGAGCTAAAATTGGTATGTCTGCAATTCCTAGAAATAACTTCATGCCCCATCTCCCTTACCTCCAGCTAGTAAGGATCACATAATTCCTAACAAAGTTTTGACACAGATTCCCAATTCGGGCATTCAGAACATATAGCACGTTGCTGTAAGCAAGCACATTCTCATTCAAAGTTGCAAGTTACTATGTAGGAACAAGTTTGTATAGGTATTTCAAAGATGCCCAGAACTGAGCTAAACGTTGTATGTCTCCAACTCCAAGAAATAACATCATGCCCCATCTCACTTACTTCCAGCTAGTAAGGATCACATAATTCCTAACAAAGTTTTGACACAGATTCCCAATTCGGGCATTCAGAACATATAGCACGTTGCTGTAAGCAAGCACATTCTCATTCAAAGTTGCAAGTTACTATATAGGAACAAGTTTGTATAGGTATTTCAAAGATGCCCAGAACTGAGCTAAACTTTGTATGTCTCCAACTCCTAGAAATAACTTCATGCCCCATCTCCCTTACTTCCATCTAGTAAGGATCACATAATTTCTAACAAAGTTTTGACACAGATTCCCAATTCGGGCATTCAGAACATATAGCACGTTGCTGTAAGCAAGCACATTCTCATTCAACGTTGCAAGTTACTATGTAGGAACAAGTTTGTATAGGTATTTCAAAGATGCCCAGAACGGAGCTAAACTTGGCATGTCTCCAACTCCTAGAAATAACTTCATGCCCCATCTCCCTTACTTCCAGCTAGTAAGGATCACATAATTCCTAACAAAGTTTTGACACAGATTCCCAATTCGGGCATTCAGAACATATAGCACGTTGCTGTAAGCAAGCACATTCTCATTCAAAGTTGCAAGTTACTATGTAGGAACAAGTTTGTATAGGTATTTCAAAGATGCCCAGAACTGAGCTAAACTTGGTATGTCTCCAACTCCTAGAAATAACTTCATGCCCCATCTCCCTTACTTCCAGCTAGTAAGGATCACATAATTCCTAACAAAGTTTTGACACAGATTACCAATTCGGGCATTCAGAACATATAGCACGTTGCTGTAAGCAAGCACATTCTCATTCAAAGTTGCAAGTTACTATGTAGGAACAAGTTTGTATAGGTATTTCAAAGATGCCCAGAACTGAGCTAAACTTGGTATGTCTCCAACTCCTAGAAATAGCTTCATGCCCCATCTCACTTACTTCCAGCTAGTAAGGATCACATAATTCCTAACAAAGTTTTGACACAGATTCCCAATTCGGGCATTCAGAACATATAGCACGTTGCTGTAAACAAACACATTCTCATTCAAAGTTGCAAGTTACTATGTAGTAACAAGTTTGTATAGGTATTTCAAAGATGCCCAGAACTGAGCTAAACGTTGTATGTCTCCAACTCCTAGAAATAACTTCATGCCCCATCTCCCTTACTTCCACCTAGTAATGATCACATAATTCCTAACAAAGTTTTGACACAGATTCCCAATTCGGGCATTCAGAACATATAGCACGTTGCTGTAAGCAAGCACATTCTCATTCAAAGTTGCAAGTTACTATGTAGGAACAAGTTTGTATAGGTATTTCAAAGATGCCCAGAACTGAGCTAAACTTGGTATGTCTCCAACTCCTAGAAATAACTTCATGCCCCATCTCCCTTACTTCCAGCTAGTAAGGATCACATAATTCCTAACAATGTTTTGACACAGATTCCCAATTCGGGCATTCAGAACATATAGCACGTTGCTGTAAGCAAGCACATTCTCAATCAAAGTTGCAAGTTACTATGTAGGAACAAGTTTGCATAGGTATTTCAAAGATGCCCAGAACTGAGCTAAACGTTGTATGTCTCCAACTCCTAGAAATAAATTCATGCTCTATGTCCCTTACTTCCAGCTAGTAAGGATCACATAATTTCTAACAAAGTTTTGACACAGATTCCCAATTCGGGCATTCAGAACATATAGCACGTTGCTGTAAGCAAGCACATTCTCCTTCAAAGTTGCAAGTTACTATGTAGGAACAAGTTTGTATAGGTATTTCAAAGATGCCCAGAACTGAGCTAAACGTTGTATGTCTCCAACTCCTAGAAATAACTTCATGCCCCATCTCCCTTACTTCCAGCTGGTAAGGATCACATAATTCCTAACAAACTTTTGACACAGATTCCCAATTCGGGAATTCAGAACATATAGCACGCTGCTGTAAGCAAGCACATTCTCATTCAAAGTTGCAAGTTACTATGTAGGAACAAGTTTGTATAGTTATTTCAAAGATGCCCAGAACTGAGCTAAACGTTGTATGTCTCCAACTCCTAGAAATAACTTCATGCCCCATCTCCCTTACTTCCAGCTAGTAAGGATCACATAATTCCTAACAAAGTTTTGACACAGATTCCCAATTCGGGCATTCAGAACATATAGCACGTTGCTGTAAGCAAGCACATTCTCATTCAAAGTTGCAAGTTACTATGTAGGAACAAGTTTGTATAGGTATTTCAAAGATGCCCAGAACTGAGCTAAACTTGGTATGTCTCCAACTCCTAGAAATAACTTCATGCCCCATCTCCCTTACTTCCAGCTAGTAAGGATCACATAATTTCTAACAAAGTTTTGACACAGATTCCCAATTCGGGCATTCAGAACATATAGCACGTTGCTGTAAGCAAGCACATTCTCATTCAAAGTTGCAAGTTACTATGTAGGAACAAGTTTGTATAGGTATTTCAAAGATGCCCAGAACGGAGCAAAACTTGGCATGTCTCCAACTCCTAGAAATAACTTCATGCCCCATCTCCCTTACTTCCAGCTAGTAAGGATCACATAATTCCTAACAAAGTTTTGACACAGATTCCCAATTCGGGCATTCAGAACATATAGCACGTTGCTGTAAGCAAGCACATTCTCATTCAAAGTTGCAAGTTACTATGTAGGAACAAGTTTGTATAGGTATTTCAAAGATGCCCAGAACGGAGCTAAACTTGGCATGTCTCCAACTCCTAGAAATAACTTCATGCCCCATCTCCCTTACTTCCAGCTAGTAAGGATCACATAATTCCTAACAAAGTTTTGACACAGATTCCCAATTCGGGCATTCAGAACATATAGCACGTTGCTGTAAGCAAGCACATTCTCATTCAAAGTTGCAAGTTACTATGTAGGAACAAGTTTGTATAGGTATTTCAAAGATGCCCAGAACTGAGCTAAACTTGGTATGTCTCCAACTCCTAGAAATAACTTCATGCCCCATCTCCCTTACTTCCAGCTAGTAAGGATCACATAATTCCTAAGAAAGTTTTGACACAGATTCCCAATTCGGGCATTCAGAACATATAGCACGTTGCTGTAAGCAAGCACATTCTCATTCAAAGTTGCAAGTTACTATGTAGGAACAAGTTTGTATAGGTATTTCAAAGATGCCCAGAACTGAGCTAAACTTGGTATGTCTCCAACTCCTACAAATAGCTTCATGCCCCATCTCACTTACTTCCAGCTAGTAAGGATCACATAATTCCTAAGAAAGTTTTGACACAGATTCCCAATTCGGGCATTCAGAACATATAGCACGTTACTGTAAAAAAGCACATTCTCATTCAAAGTTGCAAGTTACTATGTAGGAACAAGTTTGTATAGGTATTTCAAAGATGCCCAGAACTGAGCTAAACGTTGTATGTCTCCAACTCCTAGAAATAACTTCATGCCCCATCTCCCTTACTTCCACCTAGTAATGATCACATAATTCCTAACAAAGTTTTGACACAGATTCCCAATTCGGGCATTCAGAACATATAGCACGTTGCTGTAAGCAAGCACATTCTCATTCAAAGTTGCAAGTTACTATGTAGGAACAAGTTTGTATAAGTATTTCAAAGATGCCCAGACTTGAGCTAAACTTTGTATGTCTCCAACTCCTAGAAATAACTACATGCCCCATCTCCCTTACTTCCAGCTAGTAAGGATCACATAATTCCTAATAATGTTTTGACACAGATTCCCAATTCGGGCATTCAGAACATCTAGCACGTTGCTGTAAGCAAGCACATTCTCATTCAAAGTTGCAAGTTACTATGTAGGAACAAGTTTGTATAGGTATTTCAAAGATGCCCAGAACTGAGCTAAACGTTGTATGTCTCCAACGCCTAGAAATAACTTCATGACCGATCTCACTTACTTCCAGCTAGTAAGGATCACATAATTCCTAACAAAGTTTTGACACAGATTCCCAATTCGGGCATTCAGAACATATAGCACGTTGCTGTAAGCAAGCACATTCTCATTCAAAGTTGCAAGTTACTATGTAGGAACAAGTTTGTATAGGTATTTCAAAGATGCCCAGAAGTGAGCTAAACTTTGTATGTGTCCAACTCCTAGAAATAACTTCATGCCCCATCTCCCTTACTTCCAGCTAGTAAGGATCACATAATTCCTAACAAAGTTTTGACACAGATTCCAAATTCGGGCATTCAGAACATATAGCACGTTGCTGTAAGCAAGCACATTCTCATTCAAAGTTGCAAGTTACTATGTAGGAACAAGTTTGTATAGGTATTTCAAAGATGCCCAGAACTGAGCTAAACTTGGTATGTGTCAAACTCCTAGAAATAACATCATGCCCCATCTCACTTACTTCCAGCTAGTAAGGATCACATAATTCCTAACAAAGTTTTGACACAGATTCCCAATTCGGGCATTCAGAACAGATAGCACGTTGCTGTAAGCAAGCACATTCTCATTCAAAGTTGCAAGTTACTATGTAGGAACAAGTTTGTATAGGTATTTCAAAGATGCCCAGAACTGAGCTAAACTTGGTATGTCTCCAACTCCTAGAAATAACTTCATGCCCCATCTCCCTTACTTCCAGCTAGTAAGGATCACATAATTCCTAACAAAGTTTCGACACAGATCCCCAATTCGGGCATTCAGAACATGTAGCACGTTGCTGTAAGCAAGCACATTCTCATTCAAAGTTGCAAGTTACTATGTAGGAACAAGTTTGTATAGGTATTTCAAAGATGCCCAGAACTGAGCTAAACTTGGTATGTCTCCAACTCCTAGAAATAGCTTCATGCCCCATCTCCCTTACTTCCAGCTAGTAAGGATCACATAATTCCTAACAAAGTTTTGACACAGATTCCCAATTCGGGCATTCAGAACAAATAGCACGTTGCTGTAAGCAAGCATATTCTCATTCAAAGTTGCAAGTTACTATGTAGGAACAAGTTTGTATAGGTATTTCAAAGATGCCCAGAACTGAGCTAAACTTGGTATGTGTCCAACTCCTAGAAATCACTTCATGCCCCATCTCCCTTACTTCCAGCTAGTAAGGATCACATAATTCCTAACAAAGTTTTGACACAGATTCCCAAATCGGGCATTCAGAACATATAGCACGTTGCTGTAAGCAAGCACATTTTCATTCAAAGTTGCAAGTTACTATGTAGGAACAAGTTTGTATAGGTATTTCAAAGATGCCCAGAGCTGAGCAAAAGTGGGTATGTCTCAAACTCCTAGAAATAACTTCATGCCCCATCTCCCTTACTTCCAGCTAGTAAGGATCACATAATTATTAACAAAGTTTTGACACAGATTCCCAATTCGGGCAATCAGAACATATAGCACGTTGCTGTAAGCAAGCACATTCTCATTCAAAGTTGCAAGTTACTATGTAGGAACAAGTTTGTATAGGTATTTCAAAGATGCCCAGAACTGAGCTAAACTTGGTATGACTCCAACTCCTAGAAATAACTTCATACCCCGTCTCCCTTACTTCCAGCTAGTAAGGATCACATAATTCCTAACAAAGTTTTGACACAGATTCCCAATTCGGGCATTAGGAACATATAGCACGTTGCTGTAAGCAAGCACATTCTCATTCAAAGTTGCAAGTTACTATGTAGGAACAAGTTTGTATAGGACTTTCAAAGATGCCCAGAACTGAGCTAAAGTGGGTATGTCTCCAACTCCTAGAAATAACATCATGCCCCATCTCCCTTACTTCCATCTAGTAAGGATCACATTATTTCTAACAAAGTTTTGACACATATTCCCAATTCGGGCATTCAGAACATATAGCACGTTGTTGTATGCAAGCACATTCTCATTCAAAGTTTCAAGTTACTATGTAGGAACAAGTTTGTATAGGTATTTCAAAGATGCCCAGAACTGAGCTAAACTTGGTATGTCTCCACCTCCTAGAACTAACTTCATGCCCCATCTCCCTTACTTCCAGCTAGTAAGGATGACATAATTTCTAACAAAGTTTTGACACAGATTCCCAATTCGGGCATTCAGAACATATAGCACGTTGCTGTAAGCAAGCACATTCTCATTCAAAGGTGCAAGTTACTATGTAGGAACAAGTTTGTATAGGTATTTCAAAGATGCCCAGAACTGAGCTAAACTTGGTATGTCTCCAACTCCTAGAAATAACTTCATGCCCCATCTCCCTTACTTCCAGCTAGTAAGGATCACATAATTCCTAACAAAGTTTTGACACAGATTCCAAATTCGGGCATTCAGAACATATAGCACGTTGCTGTAAGCAAGCACATTCTCATTCAAAGTTGCAAGTTCCTATGTAGGAACAAGTTTGTATAGGTATTTCAAAGATGCCCAGAACTGAGCTAAACTTGGTATGTGTCCAACTCTTAGAAATAACATCATGCCCCATCTCCCTTACTTCCAGCTAGTAAGGATCACATAATTCCTAACAAAGTTTTGACACAGATTCCCAATTCGGGCATTCAGAACATATAGCACGTTGCTGTAAGCAAGCACATTCTCATTCAAAGTTGCAAGTTACTATGTAGGAACAAGTTTGTATAGGTATTTCAAAGATGCCCAGAACTGAGCTAAACTTGGTATGTCTCCAACTCCTAGAAATAACTTCATGCCCCATCTCCCTTACTTCCAGCTAGTAAGGATCACATAATTCCTAACAAAGTTTTGACACAGATTCCAAATTCGGGCATTCAGAACATATAGCACGTTGCTGTAAGCAAGCACATTCTCATTCAAAGTTGCAAGTTACTATGTAGGAACAAGTTTGTATAGGTATTTCAAAGATGCCCAGAACTGAGCTAAACTTTGTATGTCTCCAACGCCTAGAAATAACTTCATGACCGATCTCCCTTACTTCCAGCTAGTAAGGATCACATAATTCCTAACAAAGTTTTGACACAGATTCCCAATTCGGGCATTAAGAACATATAGCACGTTGCTGTAAGCAAGCACATTCTCATTCAAAGTTGCAAGTTACTATGTAAGAACAAGTTTGTATAGGACTTTCAAAGATGCCCAGATCTGAGCTAATCTTGGTATATCTCCAACTCCTAGAAATAACTTCATGCCCCATCTCCCTTACTTCCAGCTAGTAAGGATCACATAATTTCTAACAAAGTTTTGACACAGATTCCCAATTCGGGCATTCAGAACATATAGCACGTTGCTGTAAGCAAGCACATTCTCATTCAAAGTTGCAAGTTACTAGGTAGGAACAAGTTTGTATAGGTATTTCAAAGATGCCCAGAACTGAGCTAAAATTGGTATGTCTGCAATTCCTAGAAATAACTTCATGCCCCATCTCCCTTACCTCCAGTTAGTAAGGATCACATAATTCCTAACAAAGTTTTGACACAGATTCCCAATTCGGGCATTCAGAACATATAGCACGTTGCTGTAAGCAAGCATATTCTCATTCAAAGTTGCAAGTTACTATGTAGGAACAAGTTTGTATAGGTATTTCAAAGATGCCCAGAACTGAGCTAAACGTTGTATGTCTCCAACTCCAAGAAATAACATCATGCCCCATCTCACTTACTTCCAGCTAGTAAGGATCACATAATTCCTAACAAAGTTTTGACACAGATTCCCAATTCGGGCATTCAGAACATATAGCACGTTGCTGTAAGCAAGCACATTCTCATTCAAAGTTGCAAGTTACTATATAGGAACAAGTTTGTATAGGTATTTCAAAGATGCCCAGAACTGAGCTAAACTTTGTATGTCTCCAACTCCTAGAAATAACTTCATGCCCCATCTCCCTTACTTCCATCTAGTAAGGATCACATAATTTCTAACAAAGTTTTGACACAGATTCCCAATTCGGGCATTCAGAACATATAGCACGTTGCTGTAAGCAAGCACATTCTCATTCAACGTTGCAAGTTACTATGTAGGAACACGTTTGTATAGGTATTTCAAAGATGCCCAGAACGGAGCTAAACTTGGCATGTCTCCAACTCCTAGAAATAACTTCATGCCCCATCTCCCTTACTTCCAGCTAGTAAGGATCACATAATTCCTAACAAAGTTTTGACACAGATTCCCAATTCGGGCATTCAGAACATATAGCACGTTGCTGTAAGCAAGCACATTCTCATTCAAAGTTGCAAGTTACTATGTAGGAACAAGTTTGTATAGGTATTTCAAAGATGCCCAGAACTGAGCTAAACTTGGTATGTCTCCAACTCCTAGAAATAACTTCATGCCCCATCTCCCTTACTTCCAGCTAGTAAGGATCACATAATTCCTAACAAAGTTTTGACACAGATTCCCAATTCGGGCATTCAGAACATATAGCACGTTGCTGTAAGCAAGCACATTCTCATTCAAAGTTGCAAGTTACTATGTAGGAACAAGTTTGTATAGGTATTTCAAAGATGCCCAGAACTGAGCTAAACTTGGTATGTCTCCAACTCCTAGAAATAGCTTCATGCCCCATCTCACTTACTTCCAGCTAGTAAGGATCACATAATTCCTAACAAAGTTTTGACACAGATTCCCAATTCGGGCATTCAGAACATATAGCACGTTGCTGTAAACAAGCACATTCTCATTCAAAGTTGCAAGTTACTATGTAGTAACAAGTTTGTATAGGTATTTCAAAGATGCCCAGAACTGAGCTAAACGTTGTATGTCTCCAACTCCTAGAAATAACTTCATGCCCCATCTCCCTTACTTCCACCTAGTAATGATCACATAATTCCTAACAAAGTTTTGACACAGATTCCCAATTCGGGCATTCAGAACATATAGCACGTTGCTGTAAGCAAGCACATTCTCCTTCAAAGTTGCAAGTTACTATGTAGGAACAAGTTTGTATAGGAATTTCAAAGATGCCCAGAACTGAGCTAAAAGTTGTATGTCTCCAACTCCTAGAAATAACTTCATGCCCCATCTCCCTTACTTCCAGCTGGTAAGGATCACATAATTCCTAACAAACTTTTGACACAGATTCCCAATTCGGGAATTCAGAACATATAGCACGCTGCTGTAAGCAAGCACATTCTCATTCAAAGTTGCAAGTTACTATGTAGGAACAAGTTTGTATAGGTATTTCAAAGATGCCCAGAACTGAGCTAAACGTTGTATGTCTCCAACTCCTAGAAATAACTTCATGCCCCATCTCCCTTACTTCCAGCTAATAAGGATCACATAATTCCTAACAAAGTTTTGACACAGATTCCCAATTCGGGCATTCAGAACATATAGCACGTTGCTGTAAGCAAGCACATTCTCATTCAAAGTTGCAAGTTACTATGTAGGAACAAGTTTGTATAGGTATTTCAAAGATGCCCAGAACGGAGCTAAACTTGGCATGTCTCCAACTCCTAGAAATAACTTCATGCCCCATCTCCCTTACTTCCAGCTAGTAAGGATCACATAATTCCTAACAAAGTTTTGACACAGATTCCCAATTCGGGCATTCAGAACATATAGCACGTTGCTGTAAGCAAGCACATTCTCATTCAAAGTTGCAAGTTACTATGTAGGAACAAGTTTGTATAGGTATTTCAAAGATGCCCAGAACTGAGCTAAACTTGGTATGTCTCCAACTCCTAGAAATAACTTCATGCCCCATCTCCCTTACTTCCAGCTAGTAAGGATCACATAATTCCTAAGAAAGTTTTGACACAGATTCCCAATTCGGGCATTCAGAACATATAGCACGTTGCTGTAAGCAAGCACATTCTCATTCAAAGTTGCAAGTTACTATGTAGGAACAAGTTTGTATAGGTATTTCAAAGATGCCCAGAACTGAGCTAAACTTGGTATGTCTCCAACTCCTACAAATAGCTTCATGCCCCATCTCACTTACTTCCAGCTAGTAAGGATCACATAATTCCTAAGAAAGTTTTGACACAGATTCCCAATTCGGGCATTCAGAACATATAGCACGTTGCTGTAAACAAGCACATTCTCATTCAAAGTTGCAAGTTACTATGTAGGAACAAGTTTGTATAGGTATTTCAAAGATGCCCAGAACTGAGCTAAACGTTGTATGTCTCCAACTCCTAGAAATAACTTCATGCCCCATCTCCCTTACTTCCACCTAGTAATTATCACATAATTCCTAACAAAGTTTTGACACAGATTCCCAATTCGGGCATTCAGAACATATAGCACGTTGCTGTAAGCAAGCACATTCTCATTCAAAGTTGCAAGTTACTATGTAGGAACAAGTTTGTATAGGTATTTCAAAGATGCCCAGAACTGAGCTAAACTTGGTATGTCTCCAACTCCTAGAAATAACTTCATGCCCCATCTCCCTTACTTCCAGCTAGTAAGGATCACATAATTCCTAACAATGATTTGACACAGATTCCCAATTCGGGCATTCAGAACATATAGCACGTTGCTGTAAGCAAGCACATTCTCATTCAAAGTTGCAAGTTACTATGTAGGAACAAGTTTGCATAGGTATTTCAAAGATGCCCAGAACTGAGCTAAACGTTGTATGTCTCCAACTCCTAGAAATAAATTCATGCTCTATGTCCCTTACTTCCAGCTAGTAAGGATCACATAATTTCTAACAAAGTTTTGACACAGATTCCCAATTCGGGCATTCAGAACATATAGCACGTTGCTGTAAGCAAGCACATTCTCCTTCAAAGTTGCAAGTTACTATGTAGGAACAAGTTTGTATAGGTATTTCAAAGATGCCCAGAACTGAGCTAAACGTTGTATGTCTCCAACTACTAGAAATAACTTCATGCCCCATCTCCCTTACTTCCAGCTGGTAAGGATCACATAATTCCTAACAAAATTTGACACAGATTCCCAATTCGGGAATTCAGAACATATAGCACGCTGCTGTAAGCAAGCACATTGTCATTCAAAGTTGCAAGTTACTATGTAGGAACAAGTTTGTATAGGTATTTCAAAGATGCCCAGAACTGAGCTAAACGTTGTATGTCTCCAACTCCTAGAAATAACTTCATGCCCCATCTCCCTTACTTCCAGCTAGTAAGGATCACATAATTCCTAACAAAGTTTTGACACAGATTCCCAATTCGGGCATTCAGAACATATAGCACGTTGCTGTAAGCAAGCACATTCTCATTCAAAGTTGCAAGTTACTATGTAGGAACAAGTTTGTATAGGTATTTCAAAGATGCCCAGAACTGAGCTAAACTTGGTATGTCTCCAACTCCTAGAAATAACTTCATGCCCCATCTCCCTTACTTCCAGCTAGTAAGGATCACATAATTTCTAACAAAGTTTTGACACAGATTCCCAATTCGGGCATTCAGAACATATAGCACGTTGCTGTAAGCAAGCACATTCTCATTCAAAGTTGCAAGTTACTATGTAGGAACAAGTTTGTATAGGTATTTCAAAGATGCCCAGAACGGAGCAAAACTTGGCATGTCTCCAACTCCTAGAAATAACTTCATGCCCCATCTCCCTTACTTCCAGCTAGTAAGGATCACATAATTCCTAACAAAATTTTGACACAGATTCCCAATTCGGGCATTCAGAACATATAGCACGTTGCTGTAAGCAAGCACATTCTCATTCAAAGTTGCAAGTTACTATGTAGTAACAAGTTTGTATAGGTATTTCAAAGATGCCCAGAACTGAGCTAAACGTTGTATGATTCCAACTACAAGAAATAACTTCATGCCCCATCTCCCTTACTTCCAGCTAGTAAGGATCACATAATTCCTAACAAAGATTTGACACAGTTTCCCAATTCGGGCATTCAGAACATATAGCACGTTGCTGTAAGCAAGCACATTCTCATTCAAAGTTGCAAGTTACTATGTAGGAACAAGTTTGTATAGGTATTTCATAGATGCCCAGAACTGAGCTAAACTTGGTATGTCTCCAACTCCTAGAAATAACTTCATGCCCCATCTCCCTAAATTCCAGCTTGTAAGGATGACATAATTCCTAACAAAGTTTTGACACATATTCCCAATTCAGGCATTCAGAACATATAGCACGTTGCTGTAAGCAAGCACATTCTCATTCAAAGTTGCAAGTTACTATGTAGGAACAAGTTTGTATAGGTATTTCAAAGATGCCTAGAACTGAGCTAAACTTGGTATGTCTCCAACTCCTAGAAATAACATCATCCCCCATCTCCCTTACTTCCATCTAGTAAGGATCACATAATTTCTAACAATGTTTTGAAACAGATTCCCAATTCGGGCATTCAGAACATATAGCACGTTGCTGTAAGCAAGCACATTCTCATTCAAAGTTGCAAGTTACTATGTAGGAAGAAGTTTGTATAAGTATTTCAAAGATGCCCAGAACTGAGCTAAAGTGGGTATGTCTCCAACTCCTAGAAATAACATCATGCCCCATCTTCCTTACTTCCAGCTAGTAAGGATCACATAATTCCTAACAAAGTTTTGACACAGATTCCCAATTCGGTCATTAGGAACATATAGCACGTTGCTGTAAGCAAGCATTTCTCATTCAAAGTTGCAAGTTACTATGTAGGAACAAGTTTGTATAGGTATTTCAAAGATGCCCAGAATGAGCTAAACTTGGTATGTCTCCAACTCCTAGAAATAACTTCATGCCCCATCTCCCTTACTTCCATCTAGTAAGGATCACATAATTTCTAACAATGTTTTGAAACAGATTCCCAATTCGGGCATTCAGAACATATAGCACGTTGCTGTAAGCAAGCACATTCTCATTCAAAGTTGCAAGTTACTATGTAGGAACAAGTTTGTATAGGTATTTCAAAGATGCCCAGAACTGAGCTAAACTTGGTATGTCTCCAACTCCTAGAAATAACTTCATGCCCCATCTCCCTTACTTCCAGCTAGTAAGGATCACATAATTCCTAACAAAGTTTTGACACAGATTCCCAATTCGGGCATTCAGAACATATAGCACGTTGCTGTAAGCAAGCACATTCTCATTGAAAGTTGCAAGTTACTATGTAGGAACAAGTTTGTATAGGTATTTCAAAGATGCCCAGAACTGAGCTAAACTTGGTATGTCTCCAACTCCTAGAAATAACTTCATGCCCCATCTCCCTTACTTCCATCTAGTAAGGATCACATAATTCCTAACAAAGTTTTGACACAGATCCCCAATTCGGGCATTCAGAACATTTAGCACGTTGCTGTAAGCAAGCACATTCTCATTCAAAGTTGCAAGTTACTATGTAGGAACAAGTTTGTATAGGTATTTCAAAGATGCCCAGAACTGAGCTAAACTTGGTATGTCTCCAACTCCTAGAAATAACTTCATGCCCCATCTCCCTTACTTCCAGCTAGTAAGGATCACATAATTCCTAACAAAGTTTTGACACAGATTCCCAATTCGGGCATTCAGAACATATAGCACGTTGCTGTAAGCAAGCACATTCTCATTCAAAGTTGCAAGTTACTATGTAGGAACAAGTTTGTATAGGTATTTCAAAGATGCCCAGAACTGAGCTAAACGTTGTATGATTCCAATTCCTAAAAATAACTTCATGCCCCATCTCCCGTACTTCCAGCTAGTAAGGATCACATAATTCCTAACAAAGTTTTGACACAGATTCCCAATTCGGGCATTCAGAACATATAGCACGTTGCTGTAAGCAAGCACATTCTCATTCAAAGTTGCAAGTTACTATGTAGGAACAAGTTTGTATAGGTATTTCAAAGATGCCCAGAAATGAGCTAAACTTGGTATGTCTCCTACTCATAGAAATAACTTCATGCCCCATCTCACTTACTTCCAGCTAGTAAGGATCACATAATTCCTAACAAAGTTTTGACACAGATTCCCAATTCGGGCATTCAGAACATATAGCACGTTGCTGTAAGCAAGTACATTCTCATTCAAAGTTGCAAGTTACTATGTAGGAACAAGTTTGTATAGGTATTTAACAGATGCCCAGAACTGAGCTAAACGTTGTATGATTCCAACTACAAGAAATAACTTCATGCCCCATCTTCCTTACTTCCAGCTAGTAAGGATCACATAATTCCTAACAAAGTTTTGACACAGTTTCCCAATTCGGGCATTCAGAACATATAGCACGTTGCAGTAAGCAAGCACATTCTCATTCAAAGTTGCAAGTTACTATGTAGGAACAAGTTTGTATAGGTATTTCAAAGATGCCCAGAACTGAGCTAAACTTGGTATGTCTCCAACTCCTAGAAATAACTTCATGCCCCATCTCCATTACTCCCAGCTAGTAAGGGTCACATAATTCCTAACAAAGTTTTGACACAGATTCCCAATTCGGGCATTCAGAACATATAGCACGTTGCTGTAAGCAAGCACATTCTCATTCAAAGTTGCAAGTTACTATGTAGGAACAAGTTTGTATAGGTATTTCAAAGATGCCCAGAACTGAGCTAAACTTGGTATGTCTCCAACTCCTAGAAATAACTTCATGCCCCATCTCCCTTACTTCCAGCTGGTAAGGATCACATAATTCCTAACAAAGTTTTGACACAGATTCCCAATTCGGGCATTCAGAACATATAGCACGTTGCTGTAAGCAAGCACATTCTCATTCAAAGTTGCAAGTTACTATGTAGGAACAAGTTTGTATAGGTATTTCAAAGATGCCCAGAACTGAGCTAAACGTTGTATGATTCCAATTCCTAAAAATAACTTCATGCCCCATCTCCCGTACTTCCAGCTAGTAAGGATCACATAATTCCTAACAAAGTTTTGACACAGATTCCCAATTCGGGCATTCAGAACATATAGCACGTTGCTGTAAGCAAGCACATTCTCATTCAAAGTTGCAAGTTACTATGTAGGAACAAGTTTGTATAGGTATTTCAAAGATGCCCAGAAATGAGCTAAACTTGGTATGTCTCCTACTCATAGAAATAACTTCATGCCCCATCTCCCTTACTTCCAGCTAGTAAGGATCACATAATTCCTAACAAAGTTTTGACACAGATTCCCAATTCGGGCATTCAGAACATATAGCACGTTGCTGTAAGCAAGCACATTCTCATTCAAAGTTGCAAGTTACTATGTAGGAACAAGTTTGTATAGGTATTTAACAGATGCCCAGAACTGAGCTAAACGTTGTATGATTCCAACTACAAGAAATAACTTCATGCCCCATCTCCCTTACTTCCAGCTAGTAAGGATCACATAATTCCTAACAAAGTTTTGACACAGATTCCCAATTCGGGCATTCAGAACATATAGCACGTTGCTGTAAGCAAGCACATTCTCATTCAAAGTTGCAAGTTACTATGTAGGAACAAGTTTGCATAGGTATTTCAAAGATGCCTAGAACTGAGCTAAACGTTGTATGTCTCCAACTCCTAGAAATAACATCATGCCCCATCTCCCTTACTTCCATCTAGTAAGGATCACATAATTCCTAACAAAGATTTGACACAGTTTCCCAATTCGGGCATTCAGAACATATAGCACGTTGCTGTAAGCAAGCACATTCTCATTCAAAGTTGCAAGTTACTATGTAGGAACAAGTTTGTATAGGTATTTCATAGATGCCCAGAACTGAGCTAAACTTGGTATGTCTCCAACTCCTAGAAATAACTTCATGCCCCATCTCCCTAAATTCCAGCTTGTAAGGATGACATAATTCCTAACAAAGTTTTGACACATATTCCCAATTCAGGCATTCAGAACATATAGCACGTTGCTGTAAGCAAGCACATTCTCATTCAAAGTTGCAAGTTACTATGTAGGAACAAGTTTGTATAGGTATTTCAAAGATGCCTAGAACTGAGCTAAACTTGGTATGTCTCCAACTCCTAGAAATAACATCATGCCCCATCTCCCTTACTTCCATCTAGTAAGGATCACATAATTTCTAACAATGTTTTGAAACAGATTCCCAATTCGGGCATTCAGAACATATAGCACGTTGCTGTAAGCAAGCACATTCTCATTCAAAGTTGCAAGTTACTATGTAGGAAGAAGTTTATATAAGTATTTCAAAGATGCCCAGAACTGAGCTAAAGTGGGTATGTCTCCAACTCCTAGAAATAACATCATGCCCCATCTTCCTTACTTCCAGCTAGTAAGGATCACATAATTCCTAACAAAGTTTTGACACAGATTCCCAATTCGGTCATTAGGAACATATAGCACGTTGCTGTAAGCAAGCATTTCTCATTCAAAGTTGCAAGTTACTATGTAGGAACAAGTTTGTATAGGTATTTCAAAGATGCCCAGAACTGAGCTAAACTTGGTATGTCTCCAACTCCTAGAAATAACTTCATGCCCCATCTCCATTACTTCCAGCTAGTAAGGATCACATAATTCCTAACAAAGTTTTGACACAGTTTCCCAATTCGGGCATTAAGAACATATAGCACGTTGCTGTAAGCAAGCACATTCTCATTCAAAGTTGCAAGTTACTATGTAGGAACAAGTTTGTATAGGTATTTCAAAGATGCCCAGAACTGAGCTAAACTTGGTATGTCTCCAACTCCTAGAAATAACTTCATGCCCCATCTCCCTTACTTACAGCTAGTAAGGATCACATAATTCCTAAAATTTTTGACACAGATTCCCAATTCGGGCATTCAGAACATATAGCACGTTGCTGTAAGCAAGCACATTCTCATTCAAAGTTGCAAGTTACTATGTAGTAACAAGTTTGTATAGGTATTTCAAAGATGCCCAGAACTGAGCTAAACGTTGTATGATTCCAACTCCTAGAAATAACTTCATGCCCCATCTCCCTTACTTCCAGCTAGTAAGGATCACATAATTCCTAACAAAGTTTTGACACAGATTCCCAATTCGGGCATTCAGAACATATAGCACGTTGTTGTTAGCAAGCACATTCTCATTCAAAGTTGCAAGTTACTATGTAGGAACAAGTTTGTATAGGTATTTCAAAGATGCCCAGAACTGAGCTAAACTTGGTATGTTTCAAACTCCTAGAAATAACTTCATGCCCCATCTCCCTAAATTCCAGCTTGTAAGGATCCCATAATTCCTAACAAAGTTTTGACACAGATTCCCAATTCGGGCATTCAGAACATATAGCACGTTGCTGTAAGCAAGCACATTCTCATTCAAAGTTGCAAGTTACTATGTAGGAACAAGTTTGTATAGGTATTTCAAAGATGCCTAGAACTGAGCTAAACGTTGTATGTCTCCAACTCCTAGAAAAAACATCATGCCCCATCTCCCTTACTTCCATCTAGTAAGGATCACATAATTTCTAACAATGTTTTGAAACAGATTCCCAATTCGGGCATTCAGAACATATAGCACGTTGCTGTAAGCAAGCACATTCTCATTCAAAGTTGCAAGTTACTATGTAGGAACAAGTTTGTATAGGTATTTCAAAGATGCCCAGAACTGAGCTAAACTTGGTATGTCTCCAACTCCTAGAAATAACTTCATGCCCCATCTCCCTTACTTCCAGCTAGTAAGGATCACATAATTCCTAACAAAGTTTTGACACAGATTCCCAATTCGGGCATTCAGAACATATAGCACGTTGCTGTAAGCAAGCACATTCTCATTGAAAGTTGCAAGTTACTATGTAGGAACAAGTTTGTATAGGTATTTCAAAGATGCCCAGAACTGAGCTAAACTTGGTATGTCTCCAACTCCTAGAAATAACTTCATGCCCCATCTCCCTTACTTCCATCTAGTAAGGATCACATAATTCCTAACAAAGTTTTGACACAGATCCCCAATTCGGGCATTCAGAACATTTAGCACGTTGCTGTAAGCAAGCACATTCTCATTCAAAGTTGCAAGTTACTATGTAGGAACAAGTTTGTATAGGTATTTCAAAGATGCCCAGAACTGAGCTAAACTTGGTATGTCTCCAACTCCTAGAAATAACTTCATGCCCCATCTCCCTTACTTCCAGCTAGTAAGGATCACATAATTCCTAACAAAGTTTTGACACAGATTCCCAATTCGGGCATTCAGAACATATAGCACGTTGCTGTAAGCAAGCACATTCTCATTCAAAGTTGCAAGTTACTATGTAGGAACAAGTTTGTATAGGTATTTCAAAGATGCCCAGAACTGAGCTAAACGTTGTATGATTCCAATTCCTAAAAATAACTTCATGCCCCATCTCCCGTACTTCCAGCTAGTAAGGATCACATAATTCCTAACAAAGTTTTGACACAGATTCCCAATTCGGGCATTCAGAACATATAGCACGTTGCTGTAAGCAAGCACATTCTCATTCAAAGTTGCAAGTTACTATGTAGGAACAAGTTTGTATAGGTATTTAACAGATGCCCAGAACTGAGCTAAACCTTGTATGATTCCAACTACAAGAAATAACTTCATGCCCCATCTTCCTTACTTCCAGCTAGTAAGGATCACATAATTCCTAACAAAGTTTTGACACAGTTTCCCAATTCGGGCATTCAGAACATATAGCACGTTGCAGTAAGCAAGCACATTCTCATTCAAAGTTGCAAGTTACTATGTAGGAACAAGTTTGTATAGGTATTTCAAAGATGCCCAGAACTGAGCTAAACTTGGTATGTCTCCAACTCCTAGAAATAACTTCATGCCCCATCTCCATTACTCCCAGCTAGTAAGGGTCACATAATTCCTAACAAAGTTTTGACACAGATTCCCAATTCGGGCATTCAGAACATATAGCACGTTGCTGTAAGCAAGCACATTCTCATTCAAAGTTGCAAGTTACTATGTAGGAACAAGTTTGTATAGGTATTTCAAAGATGCCCAGAACTGAGCTAAACTTGGTATGTCTCCAACTCCTAGAAATAACTTCATGCCCCATCTCCCTTACTTCCAGCTGGTAAGGATCACATAATTCCTAACAAAGTTTTGACACAGATTCCCAATTCGGGCATTCAGAACATATAGCACGTTGCTGTAAGCAAGCACATTCTCATTCAAAGTTGCAAGTTACTATGTAGGAACAAGTTTGTATAGGTATTTCAAAGATGCCCAGAACTGAGCTAAACGTTGTATGATTCCAATTCCTAAAAATAACTTCATGCCCCATCTCCCGTACTTCCAGCTAGTAAGGATCACATAATTCCTAACAAAGTTTTGACACAGATTCCCAATTCGGGCATTCAGAACATATAGCACGTTGCTGTAAGCAAGCACATTCTCATTCAAAGTTGCAAGTTACTATGTAGGAACAAGTTTGTATAGGTATTTCAAAGATGCCCAGAAATGAGCTAAACTTGGTATGTCTCCTACTCATAGAAATAACTTCATGCCCCATCTCCCTTACTTCCAGCTAGTAAGGATCACATAATTCCTAACAAAGTTTTGACACAGATTCCCAATTCGGGCATTCAGAACATATAGCACGTTGCTGTAAGCAAGCACATTCTCATTCAAAGTTGCAAGTTACTATGTAGGAACAAGTTTGTATAGGTATTTAACAGATGCCCAGAACTGAGCTAAACGTTGTATGATTCCAACTACAAGAAATAACTTCATGCCCCATCTCCCTTACTTCCAGCTAGTAAGGATCACATAATTCCTAACAAAGTTTTGACACAGATTCCCAATTCGGGCATTCAGAACATATAGCACGTTGCTGTAAGCAAGCACATTCTCATTCAAAGTTGCAAGTTACTATGTAGGAACAAGTTTGCATAGGTATTTCAAAGATGCCTAGAACTGAGCTAAACGTTGTATGTCTCCAACTCCTAGAAATAACATCATGCCCCATCTCCCTTACTTCCATCTAGTAAGGATCACATAATTTCTAACAAAGATTTGACACAGTTTCCCAATTCGGGCATTCAGAACATATAGCACGTTGCTGTAAGCAAGCACATTCTCATTCAAAGTTGCAAGTTACTATGTAGGAACAAGTTTGTATAGGTATTTCATAGATGCCCAGAACTGAGCTAAACTTGGTATGTCTCCAACTCCTAGAAATAACTTCATGCCCCATCTCCCTAAATTCCAGCTTGTAAGGATGACATAATTCCTAACAAAGTTTTGACACATATTCCCAATTCAGGCATTCAGAACATATAGCACGTTGCTGTAAGCAAGCACATTCTCATTCAAAGTTGCAAGTTACTATGTAGGAACAAGTTTGTATAGGTATTTCAAAGATGCCTAGAACTGAGCTAAACTTGGTATGTCTCCAACTCCTAGAAATAACATCATGCCCCATCTCCCTTACTTCCATCTAGTAAGGATCACATAATTTCTAACAATGTTTTGAAACAGATTCCCAATTCGGGCATTCAGAACATATAGCACGTTGCTGTAAGCAAGCACATTCTCATTCAAAGTTGCAAGTTACTATGTAGGAAGAAGTTTATATAAGTATTTCAAAGATGCCCAGAACTGAGCTAAAGTGGGTATGTCTCCAACTCCTAGAAATAACATCATGCCCCATCTTCCTTACTTCCAGCTAGTAAGGATCACATAATTCCTAACAAAGTTTTGACACAGATTCCCAATTCGGTCATTAGGAACATATAGCACGTTGCTGTAAGCAAGCATTTCTCATTCAAAGTTGCAAGTTACTATGTAGGAACAAGTTTGTATAGGTATTTCAAAGATGCCCAGAACTGAGCTAAACTTGGTATGTCTCCAACTCCTAGAAATAACTTCATGCCCCATCTCCATTACTTCCAGCTAGTAAGGATCACATAATTCCTAACAAAGTTTTGACACAGTTTCCCAATTCGGGCATTAAGAACATATAGCACGTTGCTGTAAGCAAGCACATTCTCATTCAAAGTTGCAAGTTACTATGTAGGAACAAGTTTGTATAGGTATTTCAAAGATGCCCAGAACTGAGCTAAACTTGGTATGTCTCCAACTCCTAGAAATAACTTCATGCCCCATCTCCCTTACTTACAGCTAGTAAGGATCACATAATTCCTAAAATTTTTGACACAGATTCCCAATTCTGGCATTCAGAACATATAGCACGTTGCTGTAAGCAAGCACATTCTCATTCAAAGTTGCAAGTTACTATGTAGTAACAAGTTTGTATAGGTATTTCAAAGATGCCCAGAACTGAGCTAAACGTTGTATGATTCCAACTCCTAGAAATAACTTCATGCCCCATCTCCCTTACTTCCAGCTAGTAAGGATCACATAATTCCTAACAAAGTTTTGACACAGATTCCCAATTCGGGCATTCAGAACATATAGCACGTTGTTGTTAGCAAGCACATTCTCATTCAAAGTTGCAAGTTACTATGTAGGAACAAGTTTGTATAGGTATTTCAAAGATGCCCAGAACTGAGCTAAACTTGGTATGTTTCAAACTCCTAGAAATAACTTCATGCCCCATCTCCCTAAATTCCAGCTTGTAAGGATCCCATAATTCCTAACAAAGTTTTGACACAGATTCCCAATTCGGGCATTCAGAACATATAGCACGTTGCTGTAAGCAAGCACATTCTCATTCAAAGTTGCAAGTTACTATGTAGGAACAAGTTTGTATAGGTATTTCAAAGATGCCTAGAACTGAGCTAAACGTTGTATGTCTCCAACTCCTAGAAAAAACATCATGCCCCATCTCCCTTACTTCCATCTAGTAAGGATCACATAATTTCTAACAATGTTTTGAAACAGATTCCCAATTCGGGCATTCAGAACATATAGCACGTTGCTGTAAGCAAGCACATTCTCATTCAAAGTTGCAAGTTACTATGTAGGAACAAGTTTGTATAGGTATTTCAAAGATGCCCAGAACTGAGCTAAACTTGGTATGTCTCCAACTCCTAGAAATAACTTCATGCCCCATCTCCCTTACTTCCAGCTAGTAAGGATCACATAATTCCTAACAAAGTTTTGACACAGATTCCCAATTCGGGCATTCAGAACATATAGCACGTTGCTGTAAGCAAGCACATTCTCATTGAAAGTTGCAAGTTACTATGTAGGAACAAGTTTGTATAGGTATTTCAAAGATGCCCAGAACTGAGCTAAACTTGGTATGTCTCCAACTCCTAGAAATAACTTCATGCCCCATCTCCCTTACTTCCATCTAGTAAGGATCACATAATTCCTAACAAAGTTTTGACACAGATCCCCAATTCGGGCATTCAGAACATTTAGCACGTTGCTGTAAGCAAGCACATTCTCATTCAAAGTTGCAAGTTACTATGTAGGAACAAGTTTGTATAGGTATTTCAAAGATGCCCAGAACTGAGCTAAACTTGGTATGTCTCCAACTCCTAGAAATAACTTCATGCCCCATCTCCCTTACTTCCAGCTAGTAAGGATCACATAATTCCTAACAAAGTTTTGACACAGATTCCCAATTCGGGCATTCAGAACATATAGCACGTTGCTGTAAGCAAGCACATTCTCATTCAAAGTTGCAAGTTACTATGTAGGAACAAGTTTGTATAGGTATTTCAAAGATGCCCAGAACTGAGCTAAACGTTGTATGATTCCAATTCCTAAAAATAACTTCATGCCCCATCTCCCGTACTTCCAGCTAGTAAGGATCACATAATTCCTAACAAAGTTTTGACACAGATTCCCAATTCGGGCATTCAGAAC
Source organism: Diceros bicornis minor (assembly GCF_020826845.1). Classification (NCBI taxonomy): domain Eukaryota; kingdom Metazoa; phylum Chordata; class Mammalia; order Perissodactyla; family Rhinocerotidae; genus Diceros; species Diceros bicornis. Next base: position 1,117,800 of record NW_026691750.1, read on the forward strand.
ATATAGCACGTTGCTGTAAGCAAGCACATTCTCATTCAAAGTTGCAAGTTACTATGTAGGAACAAGTTTGTATAGGTATTTAACAGATGCCCAGAACTGAGCTAAACCTTGTATGATTCCAACTACAAGAAATAACTTCATGCCCCATCTTCCTTACTTCCAGCTAGTAAGGATCACATAATTCCTAACAAAGTTTTGACACAGTTTCCCAATTCGGGCATTCAGAACATATAGCACGTTGCAGTAAGCAAGCACATTCTCATTCAAAGTTGCAAGTTACTATGTAGGAACAAGTTTGTATAGGTATTTCAAAGATGCCCAGAACTGAGCTAAACTTGGTATGTCTCCAACTCCTAGAAATAACTTCATGCCCCATCTCCATTACTCCCAGCTAGTAAGGGTCACATAATTCCTAACAAAGTTTTGACACAGATTCCCAATTCGGGCATTCAGAACATATAGCACGTTGCTGTAAGCAAGCACATTCTCATTCAAAGTTGCAAGTTACTATGTAGGAACAAGTTTGTATAGGTATTTCAAAGATGCCCAGAACTGAGCTAAACTTGGTATGTCTCCAACTCCTAGAAATAACTTCATGCCCCATCTCCCTTACTTCCAGCTGGTAAGGATCACATAATTCCTAACAAAGTTTTGACACAGATTCCCAATTCGGGCATTCAGAACATATAGCACGTTGCTGTAAGCAAGCACATTCTCATTCAAAGTTGCAAGTTACTATGTAGGAACAAGTTTGTATAGGTATTTCAAAGATGCCCAGAACTGAGCTAAACGTTGTATGATTCCAATTCCTAAAAATAACTTCATGCCCCATCTCCCGTACTTCCAGCTAGTAAGGATCACATAATTCCTAACAAAGTTTTGACACAGATTCCCAATTCGGGCATTCAGAACATATAGCACGTTGCTGTAAGCAAGCACATTCTCATTCAAAGTTGCAAGTTACTATGTAGGAACAAGTTTGTATAGGTATTTCAAAGATGCCCAGAAATGAGCTAAACTTGGTATGTCTCCTACTCATAGAAATAACTTCATGCCCCATCTCCCTTACTTCCAGCTAGTAAGGATCACATAATTCCTAACAAAGTTTTGACACAGATTCCCAATTCGGGCATTCAGAACATATAGCACGTTGCTGTAAGCAAGCACATTCTCATTCAAAGTTGCAAGTTACTATGTAGGAACAAGTTTGTATAGGTATTTAACAGATGCCCAGAACTGAGCTAAACGTTGTATGATTCCAACTACAAGAAATAACTTCATGCCCCATCTCCCTTACTTCCAGCTAGTAAGGATCACATAATTCCTAACAAAGTTTTGACACAGATTCCCAATTCGGGCATTCAGAACATATAGCACGTTGCTGTAAGCAAGCACATTCTCATTCAAAGTTGCAAGTTACTATGTAGGAACAAGTTTGCATAGGTATTTCAAAGATGCCTAGAACTGAGCTAAACGTTGTATGTCTCCAACTCCTAGAAATAACATCATGCCCCATCTCCCTTACTTCCATCTAGTAAGGATCACATAATTTCTAACAATGTTTTGAAACAGATTCCCAATTCGGGCATTCAGAACATATAGCACGTTGCTGTAAGCAAGCACATTCTCATTCAAAGTTGCAAGTTACTATGTAGGAACAAGTTTGTATAGGACTTTCAAAGATGCCCAGAACTGAGCTAAAGTGGGTATGTCTCCTACTCATAGAAATAACTTCATGCCCCATCTCCCTTACTTCCAGCTAGTAAGGATCACATAATTCCTAACAAAGTTTTGACACAGATTCCCAATTCGGGCATTCAGAACATATAGCACGTTGCTGTAAGCAAGCACATTCTCATTCAAAGTTGCAAGTTACTATGTAGGAACAAGTTTGTATAGGTATTTAACAGATGCCCAGAACTGAGCTAAACGTTGTATGATTCCAACTACAAGAAATAACTTCATGCCCCATCTCCCTTACTTCCAGCTAGTAAGGATCACATAATTCCTAACAAAGTTTTGACACAGATTCCCAATTCGGGCATTCAGAACATATAGCACGTTGCTGTAAGCAAGCACATTCTCATTCAAAGTTGCAAGTTACTATGTAGGAACAAGTTTGCATAGGTATTTCAAAGATGCCTAGAACTGAGCTAAACGTTGTATGTCTCCAACTCCTAGAAATAACATCATGCCCCATCTCCCTTACTTCCATCTAGTAAGGATCACATAATTCCTAACAAAGATTTGACACAGTTTCCCAATTCGGGCATTCAGAACATATAGCACGTTGCTGTAAGCAAGCACATTCTCATTCAAAGTTGCAAGTTACTATGTAGGAACAAGTTTGTATAGGTATTTCATAGATGCCCAGAACTGAGCTAAACTTGGTATGTCTCCAACTCCTAGAAATAACTTCATGCCCCATCTCCCTAAATTCCAGCTTGTAAGGATGACATAATTCCTAACAAAGTTTTGACACATATTCCCAATTCAGGCATTCAGAACATATAGCACTTTGCTGTAAGCAAGCACATTCTCATTCAAAGTTGCAAGTTACTATGTAGGAACAAGTTTGTATAGGTATTTCAAAGATGCCTAGAACTGAGATAAACTTGGTATGTCTCCAACTCCTAGAAATAACATCATGCCCCATCTCCCTTACTTCCATCTAGTAAGGATCACATAATTTCTAACAATGTTTTGAAACAGATTCCCAATTCGGGCATTCAGAACATATAGCACGTTGCTGTAAGCAAGCACATTCTCATTCAAAGTTGCAAGTTACTATGTAGGAAGAAGTTTATATAAGTATTTCAAAGATGCCCAGAACTGAGCTAAAGTGGGTATGTCTCCAACTCCTAGAAATAACATCATGCCCCATCTTCCTTACTTCCAGCTAGTAAGGATCACATAATTCCTAACAAAGTTTTGACACAGATTCCCAATTCGGTCATTAGGAACATATAGCACGTTGCTGTAAGCAAGCATTTCTCATTCAAAGTTGCAAGTTACTATGTAGGAACAAGTTTGTATAGGTATTTCAAAGATGCCCAGAACTGAGCTAAACTTGGTATGTCTCCAACTCCTAGAAATAACTTCATGCCCCATCTCCATTACTTCCAGCTAGTAAGGATCACATAATTCCTAACAAAGTTTTGACACAGTTTCCCAATTCGGGCATTAAGAACATATAGCACGTTGCTGTAAGCAAGCACATTCTCATTCAAAGTTGCAAGTTACTATGTAGGAACAAGTTTGTATAGGTATTTCAAAGATGCCCAGAACTGAGCTAAACTTGGTATGTCTCCAACTCCTAGAAATAACTTCATGCCCCATCTCCCTTACTTACAGCTAGTAAGGATCACATAATTCCTAAAATTTTTGACACAGATTCCCAATTCGGGCATTCAGAACATATAGCACGTTGCTGTAAGCAAGCACATTCTCATTCAAAGTTGCAAGTTACTATGTAGTAACAAGTTTGTATAGGTATTTCAAAGATGCCCAGAACTGAGCTAAACGTTGTATGATTCCAACTCCTAGAAATAACTTCATGCCCCATCTCCCTTACTTCCAGCTAGTAAGGATCACATAATTCCTAACAAAGTTTTGACACAGATTCCCAATTCGGGCATTCAGAACATATAGCACGTTGTTGTTAGCAAGCACATTCTCATTCAAAGTTGCAAGTTACTATGTAGGAACAAGTTTGTATAGGTATTTCAAAGATGCCCAGAACTGAGCTAAACTTGGTATGTTTCAAACTCCTAGAAATAACTTCATGCCCCATCTCCCTAAATTCCAGCTTGTAAGGATCCCATAATTCCTAACAAAGTTTTGACACAGATTCCCAATTCGGGCATTCAGAACATATAGCACGTTGCTGTAAGCAAGCACATTCTCATTCAAAGTTGCAAGTTACTATGTAGGAACAAGTTTGTATAGGTATTTCAAAGATGCCTAGAACTGAGCTAAACGTTGTATGTCTCCAACTCCTAGAAAAAACATCATGCCCCATCTCCCTTACTTCCATCTAGTAAGGATCACATAATTTCTAACAATGTTTTGAAACAGATTCCCAATTCGGGCATTCAGAACATATAGCACGTTGCTGTAAGCAAGCACATTCTCATTCAAAGTTGCAAGTTACTATGTAGGAACAAGTTTGTATAGGTATTTCAAAGATGCCCAGAACTGAGCTAAACTTGGTATGTCTCCAACTCCTAGAAATAACTTCATGCCCCATCTCCCTTACTTCCAGCTAGTAAGGATCACATAATTCCTAACAAAGTTTTGACACAGATTCCCAATTCGGGCATTCAGAACATATAGCACGTTGCTGTAAGCAAGCACATTCTCATTGAAAGTTGCAAGTTACTATGTAGGAACAAGTTTGTATAGGTATTTCAAAGATGCCCAGAACTGAGCTAAACTTGGTATGTCTCCAACTCCTAGAAATAACTTCATGCCCCATCTCCCTTACTTCCATCTAGTAAGGATCACATAATTCCTAACAAAGTTTTGACACAGATCCCCAATTCGGGCATTCAGAACATTTAGCACGTTGCTGTAAGCAAGCACATTCTCATTCAAAGTTGCAAGTTACTATGTAGGAACAAGTTTGTATAGGTATTTCAAAGATGCCCAGAACTGAGCTAAACTTGGTATGTCTCCAACTCCTAGAAATAACTTCATGCCCCATCTCCCTTACTTCCAGCTAGTAAGGATCACATAATTCCTAACAAAGTTTTGACACAGATTCCCAATTCGGGCATTCAGAACATATAGCACGTTGCTGTAAGCAAGCACATTCTCATTCAAAGTTGCAAGTTACTATGTAGGAACAAGTTTGTATAGGTATTTCAAAGATGCCCAGAACTGAGCTAAACGTTGTATGATTCCAATTCCTAAAAATAACTTCATGCCCCATCTCCCGTACTTCCAGCTAGTAAGGATCACATAATTCCTAACAAAGTTTTGACACAGATTCCCAATTCGGGCATTCAGAACATATAGCACGTTGCTGTAAGCAAGCACATTCTCATTCAAAGTTGCAAGTTACTATGTAGGAACAAGTTTGTATAGGTATTTAACAGATGCCCAGAACTGAGCTAAACCTTGTATGATTCCAACTACAAGAAATAACTTCATGCCCCATCTTCCTTACTTCCAGCTAGTAAGGATCACATAATTCCTAACAAAGTTTTGACACAGTTTCCCAATTCGGGCATTCAGAACATATAGCACGTTGCAGTAAGCAAGCACATTCTCATTCAAAGTTGCAAGTTACTATGTAGGAACAAGTTTGTATAGGTATTTCAAAGATGCCCAGAACTGAGCTAAACTTGGTATGTCTCCAACTCCTAGAAATAACTTCATGCCCCATCTCCATTACTCCCAGCTAGTAAGGGTCACATAATTCCTAACAAAGTTTTGACACAGATTCCCAATTCGGGCATTCAGAACATATAGCACGTTGCTGTAAGCAAGCACATTCTCATTCAAAGTTGCAAGTTACTATGTAGGAACAAGTTTGTATAGGTATTTCAAAGATGCCCAGAACTGAGCTAAACTTGGTATGTCTCCAACTCCTAGAAATAACTTCATGCCCCATCTCCCTTACTTCCAGCTGGTAAGGATCACATAATTCCTAACAAAGTTTTGACACAGATTCCCAATTCGGGCATTCAGAACATATAGCACGTTGCTGTAAGCAAGCACATTCTCATTCAAAGTTGCAAGTTACTATGTAGGAACAAGTTTGTATAGGTATTTCAAAGATGCCCAGAACTGAGCTAAACGTTGTATGATTCCAATTCCTAAAAATAACTTCATGCCCCATCTCCCGTACTTCCAGCTAGTAAGGATCACATAATTCCTAACAAAGTTTTGACACAGATTCCCAATTCGGGCATTCAGAACATATAGCACGTTGCTGTAAGCAAGCACATTCTCATTCAAAGTTGCAAGTTACTATGTAGGAACAAGTTTGTATAGGTATTTCAAAGATGCCCAGAAATGAGCTAAACTTGGTATGTCTCCTACTCATAGAAATAACTTCATGCCCCATCTCCCTTACTTCCAGCTAGTAAGGATCACATAATTCCTAACAAAGTTTTGACACAGATTCCCAATTCGGGCATTCAGAACATATAGCACGTTGCTGTAAGCAAGCACATTCTCATTCAAAGTTGCAAGTTACTATGTAGGAACAAGTTTGTATAGGTATTTAACAGATGCCCAGAACTGAGCTAAACGTTGTATGATTCCAACTACAAGAAATAACTTCATGCCCCATCTCCCTTACTTCCAGCTAGTAAGGATCACATAATTCCTAACAAAGTTTTGACACAGATTCCCAATTCGGGCATTCAGAACATATAGCACGTTGCTGTAAGCAAGCACATTCTCATTCAAAGTTGCAAGTTACTATGTAGGAACAAGTTTGCATAGGTATTTCAAAGATGCCTAGAACTGAGCTAAACGTTGTATGTCTCCAACTCCTAGAAATAACATCATGCCCCATCTCCCTTACTTCCATCTAGTAAGGATCACATAATTTCTAACAAAGATTTGACACAGTTTCCCAATTCGGGCATTCAGAACATATAGCACGTTGCTGTAAGCAAGCACATTCTCATTCAAAGTTGCAAGTTACTATGTAGGAACAAGTTTGTATAGGTATTTCATAGATGCCCAGAACTGAGCTAAACTTGGTATGTCTCCAACTCCTAGAAATAACTTCATGCCCCATCTCCCTAAATTCCAGCTTGTAAGGATGACATAATTCCTAACAAAGTTTTGACACATATTCCCAATTCAGGCATTCAGAACATATAGCACGTTGCTGTAAGCAAGCACATTCTCATTCAAAGTTGCAAGTTACTATGTAGGAACAAGTTTGTATAGGTATTTCAAAGATGCCTAGAACTGAGCTAAACTTGGTATGTCTCCAACTCCTAGAAATAACATCATGCCCCATCTCCCTTACTTCCATCTAGTAAGGATCACATAATTTCTAACAATGTTTTGAAACAGATTCCCAATTCGGGCATTCAGAACATATAGCACGTTGCTGTAAGCAAGCACATTCTCATTCAAAGTTGCAAGTTACTATGTAGGAAGAAGTTTATATAAGTATTTCAAAGATGCCCAGAACTGAGCTAAAGTGGGTATGTCTCCAACTCCTAGAAATAACATCATGCCCCATCTTCCTTACTTCCAGCTAGTAAGGATCACATAATTCCTAACAAAGTTTTGACACAGATTCCCAATTCGGTCATTAGGAACATATAGCACGTTGCTGTAAGCAAGCATTTCTCATTCAAAGTTGCAAGTTACTATGTAGGAACAAGTTTGTATAGGTATTTCAAAGATGCCCAGAACTGAGCTAAACTTGGTATGTCTCCAACTCCTAGAAATAACTTCATGCCCCATCTCCATTACTTCCAGCTAGTAAGGATCACATAATTCCTAACAAAGTTTTGACACAGTTTCCCAATTCGGGCATTAAGAACATATAGCACGTTGCTGTAAGCAAGCACATTCTCATTCAAAGTTGCAAGTTACTATGTAGGAACAAGTTTGTATAGGTATTTCAAAGATGCCCAGAACTGAGCTAAACTTGGTATGTCTCCAACTCCTAGAAATAACTTCATGCCCCATCTCCCTTACTTACAGCTAGTAAGGATCACATAATTCCTAAAATTTTTGACACAGATTCCCAATTCTGGCATTCAGAACATATAGCACGTTGCTGTAAGCAAGCACATTCTCATTCAAAGTTGCAAGTTACTATGTAGTAACAAGTTTGTATAGGTATTTCAAAGATGCCCAGAACTGAGCTAAACGTTGTATGATTCCAACTCCTAGAAATAACTTCATGCCCCATCTCCCTTACTTCCAGCTAGTAAGGATCACATAATTCCTAACAAAGTTTTGACACAGATTCCCAATTCGGGCATTCAGAACATATAGCACGTTGTTGTTAGCAAGCACATTCTCATTCAAAGTTGCAAGTTACTATGTAGGAACAAGTTTGTATAGGTATTTCAAAGATGCCCAGAACTGAGCTAAACTTGGTATGTTTCAAACTCCTAGAAATAACTTCATGCCCCATCTCCCTAAATTCCAGCTTGTAAGGATCCCATAATTCCTAACAAAGTTTTGACACAGATTCCCAATTCGGGCATTCAGAACATATAGCACGTTGCTGTAAGCAAGCACATTCTCATTCAAAGTTGCAAGTTACTATGTAGGAACAAGTTTGTATAGGTATTTCAAAGATGCCTAGAACTGAGCTAAACGTTGTATGTCTCCAACTCCTAGAAAAAACATCATGCCCCATCTCCCTTACTTCCATCTAGTAAGGATCACATAATTTCTAACAATGTTTTGAAACAGATTCCCAATTCGGGCATTCAGAACATATAGCACGTTGCTGTAAGCAAGCACATTCTCATTCAAAGTTGCAAGTTACTATGTAGGAACAAGTTTGTATAGGTATTTCAAAGATGCCCAGAACTGAGCTAAACTTGGTATGTCTCCAACTCCTAGAAATAACTTCATGCCCCATCTCCCTTACTTCCAGCTAGTAAGGATCACATAATTCCTAACAAAGTTTTGACACAGATTCCCAATTCGGGCATTCAGAACATATAGCACGTTGCTGTAAGCAAGCACATTCTCATTGAAAGTTGCAAGTTACTATGTAGGAACAAGTTTGTATAGGTATTTCAAAGATGCCCAGAACTGAGCTAAACTTGGTATGTCTCCAACTCCTAGAAATAACTTCATGCCCCATCTCCCTTACTTCCATCTAGTAAGGATCACATAATTCCTAACAAAGTTTTGACACAGATCCCCAATTCGGGCATTCAGAACATTTAGCACGTTGCTGTAAGCAAGCACATTCTCATTCAAAGTTGCAAGTTACTATGTAGGAACAAGTTTGTATAGGTATTTCAAAGATGCCCAGAACTGAGCTAAACTTGGTATGTCTCCAACTCCTAGAAATAACTTCATGCCCCATCTCCCTTACTTCCAGCTAGTAAGGATCACATAATTCCTAACAAAGTTTTGACACAGATTCCCAATTCGGGCATTCAGAACATATAGCACGTTGCTGTAAGCAAGCACATTCTCATTCAAAGTTGCAAGTTACTATGTAGGAACAAGTTTGTATAGGTATTTCAAAGATGCCCAGAACTGAGCTAAACGTTGTATGATTCCAATTCCTAAAAATAACTTCATGCCCCATCTCCCGTACTTCCAGCTAGTAAGGATCACATAATTCCTAACAAAGTTTTGACACAGATTCCCAATTCGGGCATTCAGAACATATAGCACGTTGCTGTAAGCAAGCACATTCTCATTCAAAGTTGCAAGTTACTATGTAGGAACAAGTTTGTATAGGTATTTAACAGATGCCCAGAACTGAGCTAAACCTTGTATGATTCCAACTACAAGAAATAACTTCATGCCCCATCTTCCTTACTTCCAGCTAGTAAGGATCACATAATTCCTAACAAAGTTTTGACACAGTTTCCCAATTCGGGCATTCAGAACATATAGCACGTTGCAGTAAGCAAGCACATTCTCATTCAAAGTTGCAAGTTACTATGTAGGAACAAGTTTGTATAGGTATTTCAAAGATGCCCAGAACTGAGCTAAACTTGGTATGTCTCCAACTCCTAGAAATAACTTCATGCCCCATCTCCATTACTCCCAGCTAGTAAGGGTCACATAATTCCTAACAAAGTTTTGACACAGATTCCCAATTCGGGCATTCAGAACATATAGCACGTTGCTGTAAGCAAGCACATTCTCATTCAAAGTTGCAAGTTACTATGTAGGAACAAGTTTGTATAGGTATTTCAAAGATGCCCAGAACTGAGCTAAACTTGGTATGTCTCCAACTCCTAGAAATAACTTCATGCCCCATCTCCCTTACTTCCAGCTGGTAAGGATCACATAATTCCTAACAAAGTTTTGACACAGATTCCCAATTCGGGCATTCAGAACATATAGCACGTTGCTGTAAGCAAGCACATTCTCATTCAAAGTTGCAAGTTACTATGTAGGAACAAGTTTGTATAGGTATTTCAAAGATGCCCAGAACTGAGCTAAACGTTGTATGATTCCAATTCCTAAAAATAACTTCATGCCCCATCTCCCGTACTTCCAGCTAGTAAGGATCACATAATTCCTAACAAAGTTTTGACACAGATTCCCAATTCGGGCATTCAGAACATATAGCACGTTGCTGTAAGCAAGCACATTCTCATTCAAAGTTGCAAGTTACTATGTAGGAACAAGTTTGTATAGGTATTTCAAAGATGCCCAGAAATGAGCTAAACTTGGTATGTCTCCTACTCATAGAAATAACTTCATGCCCCATCTCCCTTACTTCCAGCTAGTAAGGATCACATAATTCCTAACAAAGTTTTGACACAGATTCCCAATTCGGGCATTCAGAACATATAGCACGTTGCTGTAAGCAAGCACATTCTCATTCAAAGTTGCAAGTTACTATGTAGGAACAAGTTTGTATAGGTATTTAACAGATGCCCAGAACTGAGCTAAACGTTGTATGATTCCAACTACAAGAAATAACTTCATGCCCCATCTCCCTTACTTCCAGCTAGTAAGGATCACATAATTCCTAACAAAGTTTTGACACAGATTCCCAATTCGGGCATTCAGAACATATAGCACGTTGCTGTAAGCAAGCACATTCTCATTCAAAGTTGCAAGTTACTATGTAGGAACAAGTTTGCATAGGTATTTCAAAGATGCCTAGAACTGAGCTAAACGTTGTATGTCTCCAACTCCTAGAAATAACATCATGCCCCATCTCCCTTACTTCCATCTAGTAAGGATCACATAATTTCTAACAATGTTTTGAAACAGATTCCCAATTCGGGCATTCAGAACATATAGCACGTTGCTGTAAGCAAGCACATTCTCATTCAAAGTTGCAAGTTACTATGTAGGAACAAGTTTGTATAGGACTTTCAAAGATGCCCAGAACTGAGCTAAAGTGGGTATGTCTCCTACTCATAGAAATAACTTCATGCCCCATCTCCCTTACTTCCAGCTAGTAAGGATCACATAATTCCTAACAAAGTTTTGACACAGATTCCCAATTCGGGCATTCAGAACATATAGCACGTTGCTGTAAGCAAGCACATTCTCATTCAAAGTTGCAAGTTACTATGTAGGAACAAGTTTGTATAGGTATTTAACAGATGCCCAGAACTGAGCTAAACGTTGTATGATTCCAACTACAAGAAATAACTTCATGCCCCATCTCCCTTACTTCCAGCTAGTAAGGATCACATAATTCCTAACAAAGTTTTGACACAGATTCCCAATTCGGGCATTCAGAACATATAGCACGTTGCTGTAAGCAAGCACATTCTCATTCAAAGTTGCAAGTTACTATGTAGGAACAAGTTTGCATAGGTATTTCAAAGATGCCTAGAACTGAGCTAAACGTTGTATGTCTCCAACTCCTAGAAATAACATCATGCCCCATCTCCCTTACTTCCATCTAGTAAGGATCACATAATTCCTAACAAAGATTTGACACAGTTTCCCAATTCGGGCATTCAGAACATATAGCACGTTGCTGTAAGCAAGCACATTCTCATTCAAAGTTGCAAGTTACTATGTAGGAACAAGTTTGTATAGGTATTTCATAGATGCCCAGAACTGAGCTAAACTTGGTATGTCTCCAACTCCTAGAAATAACTTCATGCCCCATCTCCCTAAATTCCAGCTTGTAAGGATGACATAATTCCTAACAAAGTTTTGACACATATTCCCAATTCAGGCATTCAGAACATATAGCACGTTGCTGTAAGCAAGCACATTCTCATTCAAAGTTGCAAGTTACTATGTAGGAACAAGTTTGTATAGGTATTTCAAAGATGCCTAGAACTGAGATAAACTTGGTATGTCTCCAACTCCTAGAAATAACATCATGCCCCATCTCCCTTACTTCCATCTAGTAAGGATCACATAATTTCTAACAATGTTTTGAAACAGATTCCCAATTCGGGCATTCAGAACATATAGCACGTTGCTGTAAGCAAGCACATTCTCATTCAAAGTTGCAAGTTACTATGTAGGAAGAAGTTTATATAAGTATTTCAAAGATGCCCAGAACTGAGCTAAAGTGGGTATGTCTCCAACTCCTAGAAATAACATCATGCCCCATCTTCCTTACTTCCAGCTAGTAAGGATCACATAATTCCTAACAAAGTTTTGACACAGATTCCCAATTCGGTCATTAGGAACATATAGCACGTTGCTGTAAGCAAGCATTTCTCATTCAAAGTTGCAAGTTACTATGTAGGAACAAGTTTGTATAGGTATTTCAAAGATGCCCAGAACTGAGCTAAACTTGGTATGTCTCCAACTCCTAGAAATAACTTCATGCCCCATCTCCATTACTTCCAGCTAGTAAGGATCACATAATTCCTAACAAAGTTTTGACACAGTTTCCCAATTCGGGCATTAAGAACATATAGCACGTTGCTGTAAGCAAGCACATTCTCATTCAAAGTTGCAAGTTACTATGTAGGAACAAGTTTGTATAGGTATTTCAAAGATGCCCAGAACTGAGCTAAACTTGGTATGTCTCCAACTCCTAGAAATAACTTCATGCCCCATCTCCCTTACTTACAGCTAGTAAGGATCACATAATTCCTAAAATTTTTGACACAGATTCCCAATTCGGGCATTCAGAACATATAGCACGTTGCTGTAAGCAAGCACATTCTCATTCAAAGTTGCAAGTTACTATGTAGTAACAAGTTTGTATAGGTATTTCAAAGATGCCCAGAACTGAGCTAAACGTTGTATGATTCCAACTCCTAGAAATAACTTCATGCCCCATCTCCCTTACTTCCAGCTAGTAAGGATCACATAATTCCTAACAAAGTTTTGACACAGATTCCCAATTCGGGCATTCAGAACATATAGCACGTTGTTGTTAGCAAGCACATTCTCATTCAAAGTTGCAAGTTACTATGTAGGAACAAGTTTGTATAGGTATTTCAAAGATGCCCAGAACTGAGCTAAACTTGGTATGTTTCAAACTCCTAGAAATAACTTCATGCCCCATCTCCCTAAATTCCAGCTTGTAAGGATCCCATAATTCCTAACAAAGTTTTGACACAGATTCCCAATTCGGGCATTCAGAACATATAGCACGTTGCTGTAAGCAAGCACATTCTCATTCAAAGTTGCAAGTTACTATGTAGGAACAAGTTTGTATAGGTATTTCAAAGATGCCTAGAACTGAGCTAAACGTTGTATGTCTCCAACTCCTAGAAAAAACATCATGCCCCATCTCCCTTACTTCCATCTAGTAAGGATCACATAATTTCTAACAATGTTTTGAAACAGATTCCCAATTCGGGCATTCAGAACATATAGCACGTTGCTGTAAGCAAGCACATTCTCATTCAAAGTTGCAAGTTACTATGTAGGAACAAGTTTGTATAGGTATTTCAAAGATGCCCAGAACTGAGCTAAACTTGGTATGTCTCCAACTCCTAGAAATAACTTCATGCCCCATCTCCCTTACTTCCAGCTAGTAAGGATCACATAATTCCTAACAAAGTTTTGACACAGATTCCCAATTCGGGCATTCAGAACATATAGCACGTTGCTGTAAGCAAGCACATTCTCATTGAAAGTTGCAAGTTACTATGTAGGAACAAGTTTGTATAGGTATTTCAAAGATGCCCAGAACTGAGCTAAACTTGGTATGTCTCCAACTCCTAGAAATAACTTCATGCCCCATCTCCCTTACTTCCATCTAGTAAGGATCACATAATTCCTAACAAAGTTTTGACACAGATCCCCAATTCGGGCATTCAGAACATTTAGCACGTTGCTGTAAGCAAGCACATTCTCATTCAAAGTTGCAAGTTACTATGTAGGAACAAGTTTGTATAGGTATTTCAAAGATGCCCAGAACTGAGCTAAACTTGGTATGTCTCCAACTCCTAGAAATAACTTCATGCCCCATCTCCCTTACTTCCAGCTAGTAAGGATCACATAATTCCTAACAAAGTTTTGACACAGATTCCCAATTCGGGCATTCAGAACATATAGCACGTTGCTGTAAGCAAGCACATTCTCATTCAAAGTTGCAAGTTACTATGTAGGAACAAGTTTGTATAGGTATTTCAAAGATGCCCAGAACTGAGCTAAACGTTGTATGATTCCAATTCCTAAAAATAACTTCATGCCCCATCTCCCGTACTTCCAGCTAGTAAGGATCACATAATTCCTAACAAAGTTTTGACACAGATTCCCAATTCGGGCATTCAGAACATATAGCACGTTGCTGTAAGCAAGCACATTCTCATTCAAAGTTGCAAGTTACTATGTAGGAACAAGTTTGTATAGGTATTTAACAGATGCCCAGAACTGAGCTAAACCTTGTATGATTCCAACTACAAGAAATAACTTCATGCCCCATCTTCCTTACTTCCAGCTAGTAAGGATCACATAATTCCTAACAAAGTTTTGACACAGTTTCCCAATTCGGGCATTCAGAACATATAGCACGTTGCAGTAAGCAAGCACATTCTCATTCAAAGTTGCAAGTTACTATGTAGGAACAAGTTTGTATAGGTATTTCAAAGATGCCCAGAACTGAGCTAAACTTGGTATGTCTCCAACTCCTAGAAATAACTTCATGCCCCATCTCCATTACTCCCAGCTAGTAAGGGTCACATAATTCCTAACAAAGTTTTGACACAGATTCCCAATTCGGGCATTCAGAACATATAGCACGTTGCTGTAAGCAAGCACATTCTCATTCAAAGTTGCAAGTTACTATGTAGGAACAAGTTTGTATAGGTATTTCAAAGATGCCCAGAACTGAGCTAAACTTGGTATGTCTCCAACTCCTAGAAATAACTTCATGCCCCATCTCCCTTACTTCCAGCTGGTAAGGATCACATAATTCCTAACAAAGTTTTGACACAGATTCCCAATTCGGGCATTCAGAACATATAGCACGTTGCTGTAAGCAAGCACATTCTCATTCAAAGTTGCAAGTTACTATGTAGGAACAAGTTTGTATAGGTATTTCAAAGATGCCCAGAACTGAGCTAAACGTTGTATGATTCCAATTCCTAAAAATAACTTCATGCCCCATCTCCCGTACTTCCAGCTAGTAAGGATCACATAATTCCTAACAAAGTTTTGACACAGATTCCCAATTCGGGCATTCAGAACATATAGCACGTTGCTGTAAGCAAGCACATTCTCATTCAAAGTTGCAAGTTACTATGTAGGAACAAGTTTGTATAGGTATTTCAAAGATGCCCAGAAATGAGCTAAACTTGGTATGTCTCCTACTCATAGAAATAACTTCATGCCCCATCTCCCTTACTTCCAGCTAGTAAGGATCACATAATTCCTAACAAAGTTTTGACACAGATTCCCAATTCGGGCATTCAGAACATATAGCACGTTGCTGTAAGCAAGCACATTCTCATTCAAAGTTGCAAGTTACTATGTAGGAACAAGTTTGTATAGGTATTTAACAGATGCCCAGAACTGAGCTAAACGTTGTATGATTCCAACTACAAGAAATAACTTCATGCCCCATCTCCCTTACTTCCAGCTAGTAAGGATCACATAATTCCTAACAAAGTTTTGACACAGATTCCCAATTCGGGCATTCAGAACATATAGCACGTTGCTGTAAGCAAGCACATTCTCATTCAAAGTTGCAAGTTACTATGTAGGAACAAGTTTGCATAGGTATTTCAAAGATGCCTAGAACTGAGCTAAACGTTGTATGTCTCCAACTCCTAGAAATAACATCATGCCCCATCTCCCTTACTTCCATCTAGTAAGGATCACATAATTTCTAACAATGTTTTGAAACAGATTCCCAATTCGGGCATTCAGAACATATAGCACGTTGCTGTAAGCAAGCACATTCTCATTCAAAGTTGCAAGTTACTATGTAGGAACAAGTTTGTATAGGTATTTCAAAGATGCCCAGAACTGAGCTAAACGTTGTATGATTCCAATTCCTAGAAATAACTTCATGCCCCATCTCCCGTACTTCCAGCTAGTAAGGATCACATATTTCCTAACAAAGTTTTGACACAGATTCCCAATTCGGTCATTAGGAACATATAGCACGTTGCTGTAAGCAAGCACATTCTCATTCAAAGTTGCAAGTTACTATGTAGGAACAAGTTTGTATAGGTATTTCAAAGATGCCCAGAACTGAGCTAAACTTGGTATGTCTCCAACTCCTAGAAATAACTTCATGCCCCATCTCCATTACTTCCAGCTAGTAAGGATCACATAATTCCTAACAAAGTTTTGACACAGTTTCCCAATTCGGTCATTCAGAACATATAGCACGTTGCTGTAAGCAAGCACATTCTCATTCAAAGTTGCAAGTTACTATATAGGAACAAGTTTGTATAGGTATTTCAAAGATGCCCAGAACTGAGCTAAACGTTGTATGTCTCCAACTCCTAGAAATAAATTCATGCCCCATCTCCCTTACTTCCAGCTAGTAAGGATCACATAATTCCTAACAAAGTTTTGACACAGATTCCCAATTCGGGCATTCAGAACATATAGCACGTTGCTGTAAGCAAGCACATTCTCTTTCAAAGTTGCAAGTTACTATGTAGGAACAAGTTTGTATAGGTATTTCAAAGATGCCCAGAACTGAGCTAAACTTGGTATGTCTCCCACTCCTAGAAATAACGTCATGCCCCATCTCCCTTACTTCCAGCTAGTAAGGATCACATAATTCCTAACAAAGTTTTGACACAGATTCCCAATTCGGGCATTCAGAACATATAGCACGTTGCTGTAAGCAAGCACATTCTCATTCAAAGCTGCAAGTTACTATGTAGGAACAAGTTTGTATAGGTATTTCAAAGATGCCCAGAACTGAGCTAAACTTGGTATGTCTCCAACTCCTAGAAATATCTTCATGCCCCATCTCCCTTACTTCCAGCTTGTAAGGATCACATAATTCCTAACAAAGTTTTGACACAGATTCCCAATTCGGGCATTCAGATCATAAAGCACGTTGCTGTAAGCAAGCACATTCTCCTTCAAAGTTGCAAGTTATTATGTAGGAACAAGTTTGTATAGGTATTTCAATGATTCCCAGAACTGAGCTAAACTTGGCATTTCTCTAACTCCTAGAAATAACTTCATGCCCCAACTCACTTACTTCCAGCTAGTAAAGATCACATAATTCCTAACAAAGTTTTGACACAGTTTCCCAATTCGGGCATTCAGAACATATAGCACGCTGCTGTAAGCAAGCACATTCTCATTCAAAGTTGCAAGTTACTATGTAGGAACAAGTTTGTATAGGTATTTCAAAGATGCCCAGAACTGAGCTAAACTTGGTATGTCTCCAACTCCTAGAAATAACTTCATGCCCCATCTCCCTTACTTCCAGCTAGTAAGGATCACATAATTCCTAACAAAGTTTTGACACAGATCCCCAATTCGGGCATTCAGAACATTTAGCACGTTGCTGTAAGCAAGCACATTCTCATTCAAAGTTGCAAGTTACTATGTAGGAACAAGTTTGTATAGGTATTTCAAAGATGCCCAGAACTGAGCTAAACTTGGTATGTCTCCAACTCCTAGAAATAACTTCATGCCCCATCTCCCTTACTTCCAGCTAGTAAGGATCACATAATTCCTAACAAAGTTTTGACACAGATTCCCAATTCGGGCATTCAGAACATATAGCACGTTGCTGTAAGCAAGCACATTCTCATTCAAAGTTGCAAGTTACTATGTAGGAACAAGTTTGTATAGGTATTTCAAAGATGCCCAGAACTGAGCTAAACGTTGTATGATTCCAATTCCTAAAAATAACTTCATGCCCCATCTCCCGTACTTCCAGCTAGTAAGGATCACATAATTCCTAACAAAGTTTTGACACAGATTCCCAATTCGGGCATTCAGAACATATAGCACGTTGCTGTAAGCAAGCACATTCTCATTCAAAGTTGCAAGTTACTATGTAGGAACAAGTTTGTATAGGTATTTCAAAGATGCCCAGAAATGAGCTAAACTTGGTATGTCTCCTACTCATAGAAATAACTTCATGCCCCATCTCCCTTACTTCCAGCTAGTAAGGATCACATAATTCCTAACAAAGTTTTGACACAGATTCCCAATTCGGGCATTCAGAACATATAGCACGTTGCTGTAAGCAAGTACATTCTCATTCAAAGTTGCAAGTTACTATGTAGGAACAAGTTTGTATAGGTATTTAACAGATGCCCAGAACTGAGCTAAACGTTGTATGATTCCAACTACAAGAAATAACTTCATGCCCCATCTTCCTTACTTCCAGCTAGTAAGGATCACATAATTCCTAACAAAGTTTTGACACAGTTTCCCAATTCGGGCATTCAGAACATATAGCACGTTGCAGTAAGCAAGCACATTCTCATTCAAAGTTGCAAGTTACTATGTAGGAACAAGTTTGTATAGGTATTTCAAAGATGCCCAGAACTGAGCTAAACTTGGTATGTCTCCAACTCCTAGAAATAACTTCATGCCCCATCTCCATTACTCCCAGCTAGTAAGGGTCACATAATTCCTAACAAAGTTTTGACACAGATTCCCAATTCGGGCATTCAGAACATATAGCACGTTGCTGTAAGCAAGCACATTCTCATTCAAAGTTGCAAGTTACTATGTAGGAACAAGTTTGTATAGGTATTTCAAAGATGCCCAGAACTGAGCTAAACTTGGTATGTCTCCAACTCCTAGAAATAACTTCATGCCCCATCTCCCTTACTTCCAGCTGGTAAGGATCACATAATTCCTAACAAAGTTTTGACACAGATTCCCAATTCGGGCATTCAGAACATATAGCACGTTGCTGTAAGCAAGCACATTCTCATTCAAAGTTGCAAGTTACTATGTAGGAACAAGTTTGTATAGGTATTTCAAAGATGCCCAGAACTGAGCTAAACGTTGTATGATTCCAATTCCTAAAAATAACTTCATGCCCCATCTCCCGTACTTCCAGCTAGTAAGGATCACATAATTCCTAACAAAGTTTTGACACAGATTCCCAATTCGGGCATTCAGAACATATAGCACGTTGCTGTAAGCAAGCACATTCTCATTCAAAGTTGCAAGTTACTATGTAGGAACAAGTTTGTATAGGTATTTCAAAGATGCCCAGAAATGAGCTAAACTTGGTATGTCTCCTACTCATAGAAATAACTTCATGCCCCATCTCCCTTACTTCCAGCTAGTAAGGATCACATAATTCCTAACAAAGTTTTGACACAGATTCCCAATTCGGGCATTCAGAACATATAGCACGTTGCTGTAAGCAAGCACATTCTCATTCAAAGTTGCAAGTTACTATGTAGGAACAAGTTTGTATAGGTATTTAACAGATGCCCAGAACTGAGCTAAACGTTGTATGATTCCAACTACAAGAAATAACTTCATGCCCCATCTCCCTTACTTCCAGCTAGTAAGGATCACATAATTCCTAACAAAGTTTTGACACAGATTCCCAATTCGGGCATTCAGAACATATAGCACGTTGCTGTAAGCAAGCACATTCTCATTCAAAGTTGCAAGTTACTATGTAGGAACAAGTTTGCATAGGTATTTCAAAGATGCCTAGAACTGAGCTAAACATTGTATGTCTCCAACTCCTAGAAATAACATCATGCCCCATCTCCCTTACTTCCATCTAGTAAGGATCACATAATTTCTAACAATGTTTTGAAACAGATTCCCAATTCGGGCATTCAGAACATATAGCACGTTGCTGTAAGCAAGCACATTCTCATTCAAAGTTGCAAGTTACTATGTAGGAACAAGTTTGTATAGGTATTTCAAAGATGCCCAGAACTGAGCTAAACGTTGTATGATTCCAATTCCTAGAAATAACTTCATGCCCCATCTCCCGTACTTCCAGCTAGTAAGGATCACATAATTCCTAACAAAGTTTTGACACAGATTCCCAATTCGGTCATTAGGAACATATAGCACGTTGCTGTAAGCAAGCACATTCTCATTCAAAGTTGCAAGTTACTATGTAGGAACAAGTTTGTATAGGTATTTCAAAGATGCCCAGAACTGAGCTAAAGTTGGTATGTCTCCAACTCCTAGAAATAACTTCATGCCCCATCTCCATTACTTCCAGCTAGTAAGGATCACATAATTCCTAACAAAGTTTTGACACAGTTTCCCAATTCGGTCATTCAGAACATATAGCACGTTGCTGTAAGCAAGCACATTCTCATTCAAAGTTGCAAGTTACTATATAGGAACAAGTTTGTATAGGTATTTCAAAGATGCCCAGAACTGAGCTAAACGTTGTATGTCTCCAACTCCTAGAAATAAATTCATGCCCCATCTCCCTTACTTCCAGCTAGTAAGGATCACATAATTCCTAACAAAGTTTAGACACAGATTCCCAATTCGGGCATTCAGAACATATAGCACGTTGCTGTAAGCAAGCACATTCTCTTTCAAAGTTGCAAGTTACTATGTAGGAACAAGTTTGTATAGGTATTTCAAAGATGCCCAGAACTGAGCTAAACTTGGTATGTCTCCCACTCCTAGAAATAACGTCATGCCCCATCTCCCTTACTTCCAGCTAGTAAGGATCACATAATTCCTAACAAAGTTTTGACACAGATTCCCAATTCGGGCATTCAGAACATATAGCACGTTGCTGTAAGCAAGCACATTCTCATTCAAAGCTGCAAGTTACTATGTAGGAACAAGTTTGTATAGGTATTTCAAAGATGCCCAGAACTGAGCTAAACTTGGTATGTCTCCAACTCCTAGAAATATCTTCATGCCCCATCTCCCTTACTTCCAGCTTGTAAGGATGACATAATTCCTAACAAAGTTTTGACACAGATTCCCAATTCGGGCATTCAGAACATAAAGCATGTTGCTGTAAGCAAGCACATTCTCCTTCAAAGTTGCAAGTTATTATGTAGGAACAAGTTTGTATAGGTATTTCAATGATTCCCAGAACTGAGCTAAACTTGGCATTTCTCTAACTCCTAGAAATAACTTCATGCCCCAACTCACTTACTTCCAGCTAGTAAAGATCACATAATTCCTAACAAAGTTTTGACACAGATTCCCAATTCGGGCATTCAGAACATATAGCACGCTGCTGTAAGCAAGCACATTCTCATTCAAAGTTGCAAGTTACTATGTAGGAACAAGTTTGTATAGGTATTTCAAAGATGCCCAGAACTGAGCTAAACTTTGTATGTCTCCAACTCCTAGAAATAACTTCATGCCCCATCTCCATTACTTCCAGCTAGTAAGGATCACATAATTCCTAACAAAGTTTTGACATAGTTTCCCAATTCGGGCATTCAGAACATATAGCACGTTGCTGTAAGCAAGCACATTCTCATTCAAAGTTGCAAGTTACTATGTAAGAACAAGTTTGTATAGGTATTTCAAAGATGCCCAGAACTGAGCTAAACGTTGTATGATTCCAACTCCTAGAAATAACTTCATGCCCCATCTCCCTTACTTCCAGCTAGTAAGGATCACATAATTCCTAACAAAGTTTTGACACAGATTCCCAATTCGGGCATTCAGAACATATAGCACGTTGCTGTAAGCAAGCACATTCTCATTCAATGTTGCAAGTTACTATGTAGGAACAAGTTTGTATAAGTATTTCAAAGATGCCCATAACTGAGCTAAAGTGGGTATGTCTCCAACTCCTAGAAACAACATCATGCCCCATCTTCCTTACTTCCAGCTAGTAAGGATCACATAATTCCTAACAAAGTTTTGACACAGATTCCCAATTCGGTCATTCAGAACATATAGCACGTTGCTGTAAGCAAGCACATTCTCATTCAAAGTTGCAAGTTACTATGTAGGAACAAGTTTGTATAGGTATTTCAAAGATGCCCAGAACTGAGCTAAACTTGGTATGTCTCCAACTCCTAGAAATAACTTCATGCCCCATCTCCCTTACTTCCAGCTAGTAAGGATCACATAATTCCTAACAAAGTTTTGACACAGATTCCCAATTCGGGCATTCAGAACATATAGCACGTTGCTGTAAGCAAGCACATTCTCATTCAAAGTTGCAAGTTACTATGTAGGAACAAGTTTGTATAGGTATTTCAAAGATGCCCAGAACTGAGCTAAACGTTGTATGATTCCAATTCCTAAAAATAACTTCATGCCCCATCTCCCGTACTTCCAGCTAGTAAGGATCACATAATTCCTAACAAAGTTTTGACACAGATTCCCAATTCGGGCATTCAGAACATATAGCACGTTGCTGTAAGCAAGCACATTCTCATTCAAAGTTGCAAGTTACTATGTAGGAACAAGTTTGTATAGGTATTTCAAAGATGCCCAGAAATGAGCTAAACTTGGTATGTCTCCTACTCATAGAAATAACTTCATGCCCCATCTCCCTTACTTCCAGCTAGTAAGGATCACATAATTCCTAACAAAGTTTTGACACAGATTCCCAATTCGGGCATTCAGAACATATAGCACGTTGCTGTAAGCAAGCACATTCTCATTCAAAGTTGCAAGTTACTATGTAGGAACAAGTTTGTATAGGTATTTAACAGATGCCCAGAACTGAGCTAAACGTTGTATGATTCCAACTACAAGAAATAACTTCATGCCCCATCTCCCTTACTTCCAGCTAGTAAGGATCACATAATTCCTAACAAAGTTTTGACACAGATTCCCAATTCGGGCATTCAGAACATATAGCACGTTGCTGTAAGCAAGCACATTCTCATTCAAAGTTGCAAGTTACTATGTAGGAACAAGTTTGCATAGGTATTTCAAAGATGCCTAGAACTGAGCTAAACGTTGTATGTCTCCAAGTCCTAGAAATAACATCATGCCCCATCTCCCTTACTTCCATCTAGTAAGGATCACATAATTTCTAACAATGTTTTGAAACAGATTCCCAATTCGGGCATTCAGAACATATAGCACGTTGCTGTAAGCAAGCACATTCTCATTCAAAGTTGCAAGTTACTATGTAGGAACAAGTTTGTATAGGTATTTCAAAGATGCCCAGAACTGAGCTAAACGTTGTATGATTCCAATTCCTAGAAATAACTTCATGCCCCATCTCCCGTACTTCCAGCTAGTAAGGATCACATAATTCCTAACAAAGTTTTGACACAGATTCGCAATTCGGTCATTAGGAACATATAGCACGTTGCTGTAAGCAAGCACATTCTCATTCAAAGTTGCAAGTTACTATGTAGGAACAAGTTTGTATAGGTATTTCAAAGATGCCCAGAACTGAGCTAAACTTGGTATGTCTCCAACTCCTAGAAATAACTTCATGCCCCATCTCCATTACTTCCAGCTAGTAAGGATCACATAATTCCTAACAAAGTTTTGACACAGTTTCCCAATTCGGTCATTCAGAACATATAGCACGTTGCTGTAAGCAAGCACATTCTCATTCAAAGTTGCAAGTTACTATATAGGAACAAGTTTGTATAGGTATTTCAAAGATGCCCAGAACGGAGCTAAACGTTGTATGTCTCCAACTCCTAGAAATAAATTCATGCCCCATCTCCCTTACTTCCAGCTAGTAAGGATCACATAATTCCTAACAAAGTTTTGACACAGATTCCCAATTCGGGCATTCAGAACATATAGCACGTTGCTGTAAGCAAGCACATTCTCTTTCAAAGTTGCAAGTTACTATGTAGGAACAAGTTTGTATAGGTATTTCAAAGATGCCCAGAACTGAGCTAAACTTGGTATGTCTCCCACTCCTAGAAATAACGTCATGCCCCATCTCCCTTACTTCCAGCTAGTAAGGATCACATAATTCCTAACAAAGTTTTGACACAGATTCCCAATTCGGGCATTCAGAACATATAGCACGTTGCTGTAAGCAAGCACATTCTCATTCAAAGCTGCAAGTTACTATGTAGGAACAAGTTTGTATAGGTATTTCAAAGATGCCCAGAACTGAGCTAAACTTGGTATGTCTCCAACTCCTAGAAATATCTTCATGCCCCATCTCCCTTACTTCCAGCTTGTAAGGATCACATAATTCCTAACAAAGTTTTGACACAGATTCCCAATTCGGGCATTCAGAACATAAAGCACGTTGCTGTAAGCAAGCACATTCTCCTTCAAAGTTGCAAGTTATTATGTAGGAACAAGTTTGTATAGGTATTTCAAGGATTCCCAGAACTGAGCTAAACTTGGCATTTCTCTAACTCCTAGAAATAACTTCATGCCCCAACTCACTTACTTCCAGCTAGTAAAGATCACATAATTCCTAACAAAGTTTTGACACAGATTCCCAATTCGGGCATTCAGAACATATAGCACGCTGCTGTAAGCAAGCACATTCTCATTCAAAGTTGCAAGTTACTATGTAGGAACAAGTTTGTATAGGTATTTCAAAGATGCCCAGAACTGAGCTAAACTTTGTATGTCTCCAACTCCTAGAAATAACTTCATGCCCCATCTCCATTACTTCCAGCTAGTAAGGATCACATAATTCCTAACAAAGTTTTGACATAGTTTCCCAATTCGGGCATTCAGAACATATAGCACGTTGCTGTAAGCAAGCACATTCTCATTCAAAGTTGCAAGTTACTATGTAAGAACAAGTTTGTATAGGTATTTCAAAGATGCCCAGAACTGAGCTAAACGTTGTATGATTCCAACTCCTAGAAATAACTTCATGCCCCATCTCCCTTACTTCCAGCTAGTAAGGATCACATAATTCCTAACAAAGTTTTGACACAGATTCCCAATTCGGGCATTCAGAACATATAGCACGTTGCAGTTAGCAAGCACATTCTCATTCAAAGTTGCAAGTTACTATGTAGGAACAAGTTTGTATAGGTATTTCAAAGATGCCCAGAACTGAGCTAAACTTGGTATGTTTCAAACTCCTAGAAATAACTTCATGCCCCATCTCCCTAAATTCCAGCTTGTAAGGATCCCATAATTCCTAACAAAGTTTTGACACAGATTCCCAATTCGGGCATTCAGAACATATAGCACGTTGCTGTAAGCAAGCACATTCTCATTCAAAGTTGCAAGTTACTATGTAGGAACAAGTTTGTATAGGTATTTCAAAGATGCCTAGAACTGAGCTAAACGTTGTATGTCTCCAACTCCTAGAAATAACATCATGCCCCATCTCCCTTACTTCCATCTAGTAAGGATCACATAATTTCTAAAAATGTTTTGAAACAGATTCCCAATTCGGGCATTCAGAACATATAGCACGTTGCTGTAAGCAAGCACATTCTCATTCAATGTTGCAAGTTACTATGTAGGAACAAGTTTGTATAAGTATTTCAAAGATGCCCAGAACTGAGCTAAAGTGGGTATGTCTCCAACTCCTAGAAACAACATCATGCCCCATCTTCCTTACTTCCAGCTAGTAAGGATCACATAATTCCTAACAAAGTTTTGACACAGATTCCCAATTCGGTCATTCAGAACATATAGCACGTTGCTGTAAGCAAGCACATTCTCATTCAAAGTTGCAAGTTACTATGTAGGAACAAGTTTGTATAGGTATTTCAAAGATGCCCAGAACTGAGCTAAACTTGGTATGTCTCCAACTCCTAGAAATAACTTCATGCCCCATCTCCATTACTTCCAGGTAGTAAGGATCACATAATACCTAACAAAGTTTTGACACAGTTTCCCAATTCGGGCATTCAGAACATATAGCACGTTGCTGTAAGCAAGCACATTCTCATTCAAAGTTGCAAGTTACTATGTAGGAACAAGTTTGTATAGGTATTTCAAAGATGCCCAGAACTGAGCTAAACTTGGTATGTCTCCAACTCCTAGAAATAACTTCATGCCCCATCTCCCTTACTTCCAGCTAGTAAGGATCACATAATTCCTAACAAAGTTTTGACACAGATTCCCAATTCGGGCATTCAGAACATATAGCACGTTGCTGTAAGCAAGCACATTCTCATTCAAAGTTGCAAGTTACTATGTAGGAACAAGTTTGTATAGGTATTTCAAAGATGCCCAGAACTGAGCTAAACGTTGTATGATTCCAATTCCTAAAAATAACTTCATGCCCCATCTCCCGTACTTCCAGCTAGTAAGGATCACATAA
Organism: Diceros bicornis minor; assembly: GCF_020826845.1. Classification (NCBI taxonomy): domain Eukaryota; kingdom Metazoa; phylum Chordata; class Mammalia; order Perissodactyla; family Rhinocerotidae; genus Diceros; species Diceros bicornis. Next base: position 1,143,964 of record NW_026691750.1, read on the forward strand.
TTCCTAACAAAGTTTTGACACAGATTCCCAATTCGGGCATTCAGAACATATAGCACGTTGCTGTAAGCAAGCACATTCTCATTCAAAGTTGCAAGTTACGATGTAGGAACAAGTTTGTATAGGTATTTCAAAGATGCCCAGAAATGAGCTAAACTTGGTATGTCTCCTACTCATAGAAATAACTTCATGCCCCATCTCCCTTACTTCCAGCTAGTAAGGATCACATAATTCCTAACAAAGTTTTGACACAGATTCCCAATTCGGGCATTCAGAACATATAGCACGTTGCTGTAAGCAAGCACATTCTCATTCAAAGTTGCAAGTTACTATGTAGGAACAAGTTTGTATAGGTATTTAACAGATGCCCAGAACTGAGCTAAACGTTGTATGATTCCAACTACAAGAAATAACTTCATGCCCCATCTCCCTTACTTCCAGCTAGTAAGATTCACATAATTCCTAACAAAGTTTTGACACAGATTCCCAATTCGGGCATTCAGAACATATAGCACGTTGCTGTAAGCAAGCACATTCTCATTCAAAGTTGCAAGTTACTATGTAGGAACAAGTTTGCATAGGTATTTCAAAGATGCCTAGAACTGAGCTAAACGTTGTATGTCTCCAACTCCTAGAAATAACATCATGCCCCATCTCCCTTACTTCCATCTAGTAAGGATCACATAATTTCTAACAATGTTTTGAAACAGATTCCCAATTCGGGCATTCAGAACATATAGCACGTTGCTGTAAGCAAGCACATTCTCATTCAAAGTTGCAAGTTACTATGTAGGAACAAGTTTGTATAGGTATTTCAAAGATGCCCAGAACTGAGCTAAACGTTGTATGATTCCAATTCCTAGAAATAACTTCATGCCCCATCTCCCGTACTTCCAGCTAGTAAGGATCACATAATTCCTAACAAAGTTTTGACACAGATTCCCAATTCGGTCATTAGGAACATATAGCACGTTGCTGTAAGCAAGCACATTCTCATTCAAAGTTGCAAGTTACTATGTAGGAACAAGTTTGTATAGGTATTTCAAAGATGCCCAGAACTGAGCTAAACTTGGTATGTCTCCAACTCCTAGAAATAACTTCATGCCCCATCTCCATTACTTCCAGCTAGTAAGGATCACATAATTCCTAACAAAGTTTTGACACAGTTTCCCAATTCGGTCATTCAGAACATATAGCACGTTGCTGTAAGCAAGCACATTCTCATTCAAAGTTGCAAGTTACTATATAGGAACAAGTTTGTATAGGTATTTCAAAGATGCCCAGAACTGAGCTAAACGTTGTATGTCTCCAACTCCTAGAAATAAATTCATGCCCCATCTCCCTTACTTCCAGCTAGTAAGGATCACATAATTCCTAACAAAGTTTTGACACAGATTCCCAATTCGGGCATTCAGAACATATAGCACGTTGCTGTAAGCAAGCACATTCTCTTTCAAAGTTGCAAGTTACTATGTAGGATCAAGTTTGTATAGGTATTTCAAAGATGCCCAGAACTGAGCTAAACTTGGTATGTCTCCCACTCCTAGAAATAACGTCATGCCCCATCTCCCTTACTTCCAGCTAGTAAGGATCACATAATTCCTAACAAAGTTTTGACACAGATTCCCAATTCGGGCATTCAGAACATATAGCACGTTGCTGTAAGCAAGCACATTCTCATTCAAAGCTGCAAGTTACTATGTAGGAACAAGTTTGTATAGGTATTTCAAAGATGCCCAGAACTGAGCTAAACTTGGTATGTCTCCAACTCCTAGAAATATCTTCATGCCCCATCTCCCTTACTTCCAGCTTGTAAGGATCACATAATTCCTAACAAAGTTTTGACACAGATTCCCAATTCGGGCATTCAGAACATAAAGCACGTTGCTGTAAGCAAGCACATTCTCCTTCAAAGTTGCAAGTTATTATGTAGGAACAAGTTTGTCTAGGTATTTCAATGATTCCCAGAACTGAGCTAAACTTGGCATTTCTCTAACTCCTAGAAATAACTTCATGCCCCAACTCACTTACTTCCAGCTAGTAAAGATCACATAATTCCTAACAAAGTTTTGACACAGATTCCCAATTCGGGCATTCAGAACATATAGCACGCTGCTGTAAGCAAGCACATTCTCATTCAAAGTTGCAAGTTACTATGTAGGAACAAGTTTGTATAGGTATTTCAAAGATGCCCAGAACTGAGCTAAACTTTGTATGTCTCCAACTCCTAGAAATAACTTCATGCCCCATCTCCATTACTTCCAGCTAGTAAGGATCACATAATTCCTAACAAAGTTTTGACATAGTTTCCCAATTCGGGCATTCAGAACATATAGCACGTTGCTGTAAGCAAGCACATTCTCATTCAAAGTTGCAAGTTACTATGTAAGAACAAGTTTGTATAGGTATTTCAAAGATGCCCAGAACTGAGCTAAACGTTGTATGATTCCAACTCCTAGAAATAACTTCATGCCCCATCTCCCTTACTTCCAGCTAGTAAGGATCACATAATTCCTAACAAAGTTTTGACACAGATTCCCAATTCGGGCATTCAGAACATATAGCACGTTGCAGTTAGCAAGCACATTCTCATTCAAAGTTGCAAGTTACTATGTAGGAACAAGTTTGTATAGGTATTTCAAAGATGCCCAGAACTGAGCTAAACTTGGTATGTTTCAAACTCCTAGAAATAACTTCATGCCCCATCTCCCTAAATTCCAGCTTGTAAGGATCCCATAATTCCTAACAAAGTTTTGACACAGATTCCCAATTCGGGCATTCAGAACATATAGCACGTTGCTGTAAGCAAGCACATTCTCATTCAAAGTTGCAAGTTACTATGTAGGAACAAGTTTGTATAGGTATTTCAAAGATGCCTAGAACTGAGCTAAACGTTGTATGTCTCCAACTCCTAGAAATAACATCATGCCCCATCTCCCTTACTTCCATCTAGTAAGGATCACATAATTTCTAAAAATGTTTTGAAACAGATTCCCAATTCGGGCATTCAGAACATATAGCACGTTGCTGTAAGCAAGCACATTCTCATTCAATGTTGCAAGTTACTATGTAGGAACAAGTTTGTATAAGTATTTCAAAGATGCCCAGAACTGAGCTAAAGTGGGTATGTCTCCAACTCCTAGAAACAACATCATGCCCCATCTTCCTTACTTCCAGCTAGTAAGGATCACATAATTCCTAACAAAGTTTTGACACAGATTCCCAATTCGGTCATTCAGAACATATAGCACGTTGCTGTAAGCAAGCACATTCTCATTCAAAGTTGCAAGTTACTATGTAGGAACAAGTTTGTATAGGTATTTCAAAGATGCCCAGAACTGAGCTAAACTTGGTATGTCTCCAACTCCTAGAAATAACTTCATGCCCCATCTCCATTACTTCCAGGTAGTAAGGATCACATAATTCCTAACAAAGTTTTGACACAGTTTCCCAATTCGGGCATTCAGAACATATAGCACGTTGCTGTAAGCAAGCACATTCTCATTCAAAGTTGCAAGTTACTATGTAGGAACAAGTTTGTATAGGTATTTCAAAGATGCCCAGAACTGAGCTAAACTTGGTATGTCTCCAACTCCTAGAAATAACTTCATGCCCCATCTCCCTTACTTCCAGCTAGTAAGGATCACATAATTCCTAACAAAGTTTTGACACAGATTCCCAATTCGGGCATTCAGAACATATAGCACGTTGCTGTAAGCAAGCACATTCTCATTCAAAGTTGCAAGTTACTATGTAGGAACAAGTTTGTATAGGTATTTCAAAGATGCCCAGAACTGAGCTAAACGTTGTATGATTCCAATTCCTAAAAATAACTTCATGCCCCATCTCCCGTACTTCCAGCTAGTAAGGATCACATAATTCCTAACAAAGTTTTGACACAGATTCCCAATTCGGGCATTCAGAACATATAGCACGTTGCTGTAAGCAAGCACATTCTCATTCAAAGTTGCAAGTTACGATGTAGGAACAAGTTTGTATAGGTATTTCAAAGATGCCCAGAAATGAGCTAAACTTGGTATGTCTCCTACTCATAGAAATAACTTCATGCCCCATCTCCCTTACTTCCAGCTAGTAAGGATCACATAATTCCTAACAAAGTTTTGACACAGATTCCCAATTCGGGCATTCAGAACATATAGCACGTTGCTGTAAGCAAGCACATTCTCATTCAAAGTTGCAAGTTACTATGTAGGAACAAGTTTGTATAGGTATTTAAGAGATGCCCAGAACTGAGCTAAACGTTGTATGATTCCAACTACAAGAAATAACTTCATGCCCCATCTCCCTTACTTCCAGGTAGTAAGGATCACATAATTCCTAACAAAGTTTTGACACAGATTCCCAATTCGGGCATTCAGAACATATAGCACGTTGCTGTAAGCAAGCACATTCTCATTCAAAGTTGCAAGTTACTATGTAGGAACAAGTTTGTATAGGTATTTCAAAGATGCCCAGAACTGAGCTAAACGTTGTATGATTCCAATTCCTAGAAATAACTTCATGCCCCATCTCCCGTACTTCCAGCTAGTAAGGATCACATAATTCCTAACAAAGTTTTGACACAGATTCCCAATTCGGTCATTAGGAACATATAGCACGTTGCTGTAAGCAAGCACATTCTCATTCAAAGTTGCAAGTTACTATGTAGGAACAAGTTTGTATAGGTATTTCAAAGATGCCCAGAACTGAGCTAAACTTGGTATGTCTCCAACTCCTAGAAATAACTTCATGCCCCATCTCCATTACTTCCAGCTAGTAAGGATCACATAATTCCTAACAAAGTTTTGACACAGATTCCCAATTCGGGCATTCAGAACATATAGCACGCTGCTGTAAGCAAGCACATTCTCATTCAAAGTTGCAAGTTACTATGTAGGAACAAGTTTGTATAGGTATTTCAAAGATGCCCAGAACTGAGCTAAACTTTGTATGTCTCCAACTCCTAGAAATAACTTCATGCCCCATCTCCATTACTTCCAGCTAGTAAGGATCACATAATTCCTAACAAAGTTTTGACATAGTTTCCCAATTCGGGCATTCAGAACATATAGCACGTTGCTGTAAGCAAGCACATTCTCATTCAAAGTTGCAAGTTACTATGTAAGAACAAGTTTGTATAGGTATTTCAAAGATGCCCAGAACTGAGCTAAACGTTGTATGATTCCAACTCCTAGAAATAACTTCATGCCCCATCTCCCTTACTTCCAGCTAGTAAGGATCACATAATTCCTAACAAAGTTTTGACACAGATTCCCAATTCGGGCATTCAGAACATATAGCACGTTGCAGTTAGCAAGCACATTCTCATTCAAAGTTGCAAGTTACTATGTAGGAACAAGTTTGTATAGGTATTTCAAAGATGCCCAGAACTGAGCTAAACTTGGTATGTTTCAAACTCCTAGAAATAACTTCATGCCCCATCTCCCTAAATTCCAGCTTGTAAGGATCCCATAATTCCTAACAAAGTTTTGACACAGATTCCCAATTCGGGCATTCAGAACATATAGCACGTTGCTGTAAGCAAGCACATTCTCATTCAAAGTTGCAAGTTACTATGTAGGAACAAGTTTGTATAGGTATTTCAAAGATGCCTAGAACTGAGCTAAACGTTGTATGTCTCCAACTCCTAGAAATAACATCATGCCCCATCTCCCTTACTTCCATCTAGTAAGGATCACATAATTTCTAAAAATGTTTTGAAACAGATTCCCAATTCGGGCATTCAGAACATATAGCACGTTGCTGTAAGCAAGCACATTCTCATTCAATGTTGCAAGTTACTATGTAGGAACAAGTTTGTATAAGTATTTCAAAGATGCCCAGAACTGAGCTAAAGTGGGTATGTCTCCAACTCCTAGAAACAACATCATGCCCCATCTTCCTTACTTCCAGCTAGTAAGGATCACATAATTCCTAACAAAGTTTTGACACAGATTCCCAATTCGGTCATTCAGAACATATAGCACGTTGCTGTAAGCAAGCACATTCTCATTCAAAGTTGCAAGTTACTATGTAGGAACAAGTTTGTATAGGTATTTCAAAGATGCCCAGAACTGAGCTAAACTTGGTATGTCTCCAACTCCTAGAAATAACTTCATGCCCCATCTCCATTACTTCCAGGTAGTAAGGATCACATAATTCCTAACAAAGTTTTGACACAGTTTCCCAATTCGGGCATTCAGAACATATAGCACGTTGCTGTAAGCAAGCACATTCTCATTCAAAGTTGCAAGTTACTATGTAGGAACAAGTTTGTATAGGTATTTCAAAGATGCCCAGAACTGAGCTAAACTTGGTATGTCTCCAACTCCTAGAAATAACTTCATGCCCCATCTCCCTTACTTCCAGCTAGTAAGGATCACATAATTCCTAACAAAGTTTTGACACAGATTCCCAATTCGGGCATTCAGAACATATAGCACGTTGCTGTAAGCAAGCACATTCTCATTCAAAGTTGCAAGTTACTATGTAGGAACAAGTTTGTATAGGTATTTCAAAGATGCCCAGAACTGAGCTAAACGTTGTATGATTCCAATTCCTAAAAATAACTTCATGCCCCATCTCCCGTACTTCCAGCTAGTAAGGATCACATAATTCCTAACAAAGTTTTGACACAGATTCCCAATTCGGGCATTCAGAACATATAGCACGTTGCTGTAAGCAAGCACATTCTCATTCAAAGTTGCAAGTTACGATGTAGGAACAAGTTTGTATAGGTATTTCAAAGATGCCCAGAAATGAGCTAAACTTGGTATGTCTCCTACTCATAGAAATAACTTCATGCCCCATCTCCCTTACTTCCAGCTAGTAAGGATCACATAATTCCTAACAAAGTTTTGACACAGATTCCCAATTCGGGCATTCAGAACATATAGCACGTTGCTGTAAGCAAGCACATTCTCATTCAAAGTTGCAAGTTACTATGTAGGAACAAGTTTGTATAGGTATTTAACAGATGCCCAGAACTGAGCTAAACGTTGTATGATTCCAACTACAAGAAATAACTTCATGCCCCATCTCCCTTACTTCCAGGTAGTAAGGATCACATAATTCCTAACAAAGTTTTGACACAGATTCCCAATTCGGGCATTCAGAACATATAGCACGTTGCTGTAAGCAAGCACATTCTCATTCAAAGTTGCAAGTTACTATGTAGGAACAAGTTTGTATAGGTATTTCAAAGATGCCCAGAACTGAGCTAAACGTTGTATGATTCCAATTCCTAGAAATAACTTCATGCCCCATCTCCCGTACTTCCAGCTAGTAAGGATCACATAATTCCTAACAAAGTTTTGACACAGATTCCCAATTCGGTCATTAGGAACATATAGCACGTTGCTGTAAGCAAGCACATTCTCATTCAAAGTTGCAAGTTACTATGTAGGAACAAGTTTGTATAGGTATTTCAAAGATGCCCAGAACTGAGCTAAACTTGGTATGTCTCCAACTCCTAGAAATAACTTCATGCCCCATCTCCATTACTTCCAGCTAGTAAGGATCACATAATTCCTAACAAAGTTTTGACACAGATTCCCAATTCGGGCATTCAGAACATATAGCACGCTGCTGTAAGCAAGCACATTCTCATTCAAAGTTGCAAGTTACTATGTAGGAACAAGTTTGTATAGGTATTTCAAAGATGCCCAGAACTGAGCTAAACTTTGTATGTCTCCAACTCCTAGAAATAACTTCATGCCCCATCTCCATTACTTCCAGCTAGTAAGGATCACATAATTCCTAACAAAGTTTTGACATAGTTTCCCAATTCGGGCATTCAGAACATATAGCACGTTGCTGTAAGCAAGCACATTCTCATTCAAAGTTGCAAGTTACTATGTAAGAACAAGTTTGTATAGGTATTTCAAAGATGCCCAGAACTGAGCTAAACGTTGTATGATTCCAACTCCTAGAAATAACTTCATGCCCCATCTCCCTTACTTCCAGCTAGTAAGGATCACATAATTCCTAACAAAGTTTTGACACAGATTCCCAATTCGGGCATTCAGAACATATAGCACGTTGCAGTTAGCAAGCACATTCTCATTCAAAGTTGCAAGTTACTATGTAGGAACAAGTTTGTATAGGTATTTCAAAGATGCCCAGAACTGAGCTAAACTTGGTATGTTTCAAACTCCTAGAAATAACTTCATGCCCCATCTCCCTAAATTCCAGCTTGTAAGGATCCCATAATTCCTAACAAAGTTTTGACACAGATTCCCAATTCGGGCATTCAGAACATATAGCACGTTGCTGTAAGCAAGCACATTCTCATTCAAAGTTGCAAGTTACTATGTAGGAACAAGTTTGTATAGGTATTTCAAAGATGCCTAGAACTGAGCTAAACGTTGTATGTCTCCAACTCCTAGAAATAACATCATGCCCCATCTCCCTTACTTCCATCTAGTAAGGATCACATAATTTCTAAAAATGTTTTGAAACAGATTCCCAATTTGGGCATTCAGAACATATAGCACGTTGCTGTAAGCAAGCACATTCTCATTCAATGTTGCAAGTTACTATGTAGGAACAAGTTTGTATAAGTATTTCAAAGATGCCCAGAACTGAGCTAAAGTGGGTATGTCTCCAACTCCTAGAAACAACATCATGCCCCATCTTCCTTACTTCCAGCTAGTAAGGATCACATAATTCCTAACAAAGTTTTGACACAGATTCCCAATTCGGTCATTCAGAACATATAGCACGTTGCTGTAAGCAAGCACATTCTCATTCAAAGTTGCAAGTTACTATGTAGGAACAAGTTTGTATAGGTATTTCAAAGATGCCCAGAACTGAGCTAAACTTGGTATGTCTCCAACTCCTAGAAATAACTTCATGCCCCATCTCCATTACTTCCAGGTAGTAAGGATCACATAATTCCTAACAAAGTTTTGACACAGTTTCCCAATTCGGGCATTCAGAACATATAGCACGTTGCTGTAAGCAAGCACATTCTCATTCAAAGTTGCAAGTTACTATGTAGGAACAAGTTTGTATAGGTATTTCAAAGATGCCCAGAACTGAGCTAAACTTGGTATGTCTCCAACTCCTAGAAATAACTTCATGCCCCATCTCCCTTACTTCCAGCTAGTAAGGATCACATAATTCCTAACAAAGTTTTGACACAGATTCCCAATTCGGGCATTCAGAACATATAGCACGTTGCTGTAAGCAAGCACATTCTCATTCAAAGTTGCAAGTTACTATGTAGGAACAAGTTTGTATAGGTATTTCAAAGATGCCCAGAACTGAGCTAAACGTTGTATGATTCCAATTCCTAAAAATAACTTCATGCCCCATCTCCCGTACTTCCCGCTAGTAAGGATCACATAATTCCTAACAAAGTTTTGACACAGATTCCCAATTCGGGCATTCAGAACATATAGCACGTTGCTGTAAGCAAGCACATTCTCATTCAAAGTTGCAAGTTACGATGTAGGAACAAGTTTGTATAGGTATTTCAAAGATGCCCAGAAATGAGCTAAACTTGGTATGTCTCCTACTCATAGAAATAACTTCATGCCCCATCTCCCTTACTTCCAGCTAGTAAGGATCACATAATTCCTAACAAAGTTTTGACACAGATTCCCAATTCGGGCATTCAGAACATATAGCACGTTGCTGTAAGCAAGCACATTCTCATTCAAAGTTGCAAGTTACTATGTAGGAACAAGTTTGTATAGGTATTTAACAGATGCCCAGAACTGAGCTAAACGTTGTATGATTCCAACTACAAGAAATAACTTCATGCCCCATCTCCCTTACTTCCAGCTAGTAAGGATCACATAATTCCTAACAAAGTTTTGACACAGATTCCCAATTCGGGCATTCAGAACATATAGCACGTTGCTGTAAGCAAGCACATTCTCATTCAAAGTTGCAAGTTACTATGTAGGAACAAGTTTGCATAGGTATGTCAAAGATGCCTAGAACTGAGCTAAACGTTGTATGTCTCCAACTCCTAGAAATAACATCATGCCCCATCTCCCTTACTTCCATCTAGTAAGGATCACATAATTTCTAACAATGTTTTGAAACAGATTCCCAATTCGGGCATTCAGAACATATAGCACGTTGCTGTAAGCAAGCACATTCTCATTCAAAGTTGCAAGTTACTATGTAGGAACAAGTTTGTATAGGTATTTCAAAGATGCCCAGAACTGAGCTAAACGTTGTATGATTCCAATTCCTAGAAATAACTTCATGCCCCATCTCCCGTACTTCCAGCTAGTAAGGATCACATAATTCCTAACAAAGTTTTGACACAGATTCCCAATTCGGTCATTAGGAACATATAGCACGTTGCTGTAAGCAAGCACATTCTCATTCAAAGTTGCAAGTTACTATGTAGGAACAAGTTTGTATAGGTATTTCAAAGATGCCCAGAACTGAGCTAAACTTGGTATGTCTCCAACTCCTAGAAATAACTTCATGCCCCATCTCCATTACTTCCAGCTAGTAAGGATCACATAATTCCTAACAAAGTTTTGACACAGTTTCCCAATTCGGTCATTCAGAACATATAGCACGTTGCTGTAAGCAAGCACATTCTCATTCAAAGTTGCAAGTTACTATATAGGAACAAGTTTGTATAGGTATTTCAAAGATGCCCAGAACTGAGCTAAACGTTGTATGTCTCCAACTCCTAGAAATAAATTCATGCCCCATCTCCCTTACTTCCAGCTAGTAAGGATCACATAATTCCTAACAAAGTTTTGACACAGATTCCCAATTCGGGCATTCAGAACATATAGCACGTTGCTGTAAGCAAGCACATTCTCTTTCAAAGTTGCAAGTTACTATGTAGGAACAAGTTTGTATAGGTATTTCAAAGATGCCCAGAACTGAGCTAAACTTGGTATGTCTCCCACTCCTAGAAATAACGTCATGCCCCATCTCCCTTACTTCCAGCTAGTAAGGATCACATAATTCCTAACAAAGTTTTGACACAGATTCCCAATTCGGGCATTCAGAACATATAGCACGTTGCTGTAAGCAAGCACATTCTCATTCAAAGCTGCAAGTTACTATGTAGGAACAAGTTTGTATAGGTATTTCAAAGATGCCCAGAACTGAGCTAAACTTGGTATGTCTCCAACTCCTAGAAATATCTTCATGCCCCATCTCCCTTACTTCCAGCTTGTAAGGATCACGTAATTCCTAACAAAGTTTTGACACAGATTCCCAATTCGGGCATTCATAACATAAAGCACGTTGCTGTAAGCAAGCACATTCTCCTTCAAAGTTGCAAGTTATTATGTAGGAACAAGTTTGTATAGGTATTTCAATGATTCCCAGAACTGAGCTAAACTTGGCATTTCTCTAACTCCTAGAAATAACTTCATGCCCCAACTCACTTACTTCCAGCTAGTAAAGATCACATAATTCCTAACAAAGTTTTGACACAGATTCCCAATTCGGGCATTCAGAACATATAGCACGCTGCTGTAAGCAAGCACATTCTCATTCAAAGTTGCAAGTTACTATGTAGGAACAAGTTTGTATAGGTATTTCAAAGATGCCCAGAACTGAGCTAAACTTTGTATGTCTCCAACTCCTAGAAATAACTTCATGCCCCATCTCCATTACTTCCAGCTAGTAAGGATCACATAATTCCTAACAAAGTTTTGACATAGTTTCCCAATTCGGGCATTCAGAACATATAGCACGTTGCTGTAAGCAAGCACATTCTCATTCAAAGTTGCAAGTTACTATGTAAGAACAAGTTTGTATAGGTATTTCAAAGATGCCCAGAACTGAGCTAAACGTTGTATGATTCCAACTCCTAGAAATAACTTCATGCCCCATCTCCCTTACTCCCAGCTAGTAAGGATCACATAATCCCTAACAAAGTTTTGACACAGATTCCCAATTCGGGCATTCAGAACATATAGCACGTTGCTGTTAGCAAGCACATTCTCATTCATGTTGCAAGTTACTATGTAGGAACAAGTTTGTATAGGTATTTCAAAGATGCCCAGAACTGAGCTAAACTTGGTATGTTTCAAACTCCTAGAAATAACTTCATGCCCCATCTCCCTAAATTCCAGCTTGTAAGGATCCCATAATTCCTAACAAAGTTTTGACACAGATTCCCAATTCGGGCATTCAGAACATATAGCACGTTGCAGTAAGCAAGCACATTCTCATTCAAAGTTGCAAGTTACTATGTAGGAACAAGTTTGTATAGGTATTTCAAAGATGCCTAGAACTGAGCTAAACGTTGTATGTCTCCAACTCCTAGAAATAACATCATGCCCCATCTCCCTTACTTCCATCTAGTAAGGATCACATAATTTCTAACAATGTTTTGAAACAGATTCCCAATTCGGGCATTCAGAACATATAGCACGTTGCTGTAAGCAAGCACATTCTCATTCAATGTTGCAAGTTACTATGTAGGAACAAGTTTGTATAAGTATTTCAAAGATGCCCAGAACTGAGCTAAAGTGGGTATGTCTCCAACTCCTAGAAACAACATCATGCCCCATCTTCCTTACTTCCAGCTAGTAAGGATCACATAATTCCTAACAAAGTTTTGACACAGATTCCCAATTCGGTCATTCAGAACATATAGCACGTTGCTGTAAGCAAGCACATTCTCATTCAAAGTTGCAAGTTACTATGTAGGAACAAGTTTGTATAGGTATTTCAAAGATGCCCAGAACTGAGCTAAACTTGGTATGTCTCCAACTCCTAGAAATAACTTCATGCCCCATCTCCATTACTTCCAGGTAGTAAGGATCACATAATTCCTAACAAAGTTTTGACACAGTTTCCCAATTCGGGCATTCAGAACATATAGCACGTTGCTGTAAGCAAGCATATTCTCATTCAAAGTTGCAAGTTACTATGTAGGAACAAGTTTGTATAGGTATTTCAAAGATGCCCAGAACTGAGCTAAACGTTGTATGTCTCCAACTCCTAGAAATAACTTCATGCCCCATCTCCCTTACTTCCAGCTAGTAAGGATCACATAATTCCTAAAAATGTTTTGACACAGATTCCCAATTCGGGCATTCAGAACATATAGCACGTTGCTGTAAGCAAGCACATTCTCATTCAAAGTTGCAAGTTACTATGTAGGAACAAGTTTGTATAGGTATTTCAAAGATGCCCAGAACTGAGCTAAACTTGGTATGTCTCCAACTCCTAGAAATAACTTCATGCCCCATCTCCATTACTCCCAGCTAGTAAGGGTCACATAATTCCTAACAAAGTTTTGACACAGATTCCCAATTCGGGCATTCAGAACATATAGCACGTTGCTGTAAGCAAGCACATTCTCATTCAAAGTTGCAAGTTACTATGTAGGAACAAGTTTGTATAGGTATTTCAAAGATGCCCAGAACTGAGCTAAACTTGGTATGTCTCCAACTCCTAGATATAACTTCATGCCCCATCTCCCTTACTTCCAGCTAGTAAGGATCACATAATTCCTAACAAAGTTTTGACACAGATTCCCAATTCGGGCATTCAGAACATATAGCACGTTGCTGTAAGCAAGCACATTCTCATTCAAAGTTGCAAGTTACTATGTAGGAACAAGTTTGTATAGGTATTTCAAAGATGCCCAGAACTGAGCTAAACTTGGTATGTCTCCAACTCCTAGAAATAACTTCATGCCCCATCTCCCTTACTTCCAGCTAGTAAGGATCACATAATTCCTAACAAAGTTTTGACACAGATCCCCAATTCGGGCATTCAGAACATTTAGCACGTTGCTGTAAGCAAGCACATTCTCATTCAAAGTTGCAAGTTACTATGTAGGAACAAGTTTGTATAGGTATTTCAAAGATGCCCAGAACTGAGCTAAACTTGGTATGTCTCCAACTCCTAGAAATAACTTCATGCCCCATCTCCCGTACTTCCAGCTAGTAAGGATCACATAATTCCTAACAAAGTTTTGACACAGATTCCCAATTCGGGCATTCAGAACATATAGCACGTTGCTGTAAGCAAGCACATTCTCATTCAAAGTTGCAAGTTACTATGTAGGAACAAGTTTGTATAGGTATTTCAAAGATGCCCAGAAATGAGCTAAACTTGGTATGTCTCCTACTCCTAGAAATAACTTCATGCCCCATCTCCCTTACTTCCAGCTAGTAAGGATCACATAATTCCTAACAAAGTTTTGACACAGATTCCCAATTCGGGCATTCAGAACATATAGCACGTTGCTGTAAGCAAGCACATTCTCATTCAAAGTTGCAAGTTACTATGTAGGAACAAGTTTGTATAGGTATTTAACAGATGCCCAGAACTGAGCTAAACGTTGTATGATTCCAACTACAAGAAATAACTTCATGCCCCATCTTCCTTACTTCCAGCTAGTAAGGATCACATAATTCCTAACAAAGTTTTGACACAGTTTCCCAATTCGGGCATTCAGAACATATAGCACGTTGCTGTAAGCAAGCACATTCTCATTCAAAGTTGCAAGTTACTATGTAGGAACAAGTTTGTATAGGTATTTCAAAGATGTCCAGAACTGAGCTAAACTTGGTATGTCTCCAACTCCTAGAAATAACTTCATGCCCCATCTCCATTACTCCCAGTTAGTAAGGGTCACATAATTCCTAACAAAGTTTTGACACAGATTCCCAATTCGGGCATTCAGAACATATAGCACGTTGCTGTAAGCAAGCACATTCTCATTCAAAGTTGCAAGTTACTATGTAGGAACAAGTTTGTATAGGTATTTCAAAGATGCCCAGAACTGAGCTACACTTGGTATGTCTCCAACTCCTAGAAATAACTTCATGCCCCATCTCCCTTACTTCCAGCTAGTAAGGATCACATAATTCCTAACAAAGTTTTGACACAGATTCCCAATTCGGGCATTCAGAACATATAGCACGTTGCTGTAAGCAAGCACATTCTCATTCAAAGTTGCAAGTTACTATGTAGGAACAAGTTTGTATACGTATTTCAAAGATGCCCAGAACTGAGCTAAACTTGGTATGTCTCCAACTCCTAGAAATTACTTCATGCCCCATCTCCCTTACTTCCATCCAGTAAGGATCACATAATTCCTAACAAAGTTTTGACACAGATCCCCAATTCGGGCATTCAGAACATTTAGCACGTTGCTGTAAGCAAGCACATTCTCATTCAAAGTTGCAAGTTACTATGTAGGAACAAGTTTGTATAGGTATTTCAAAGATGCCCAGAACTGAGCTAAACTTGGTATGTCTCCAACTCCTAGAAATAACTTCATGCCCCATCTCCCTTACTTCCAGCTAGTAAGGATCACATAATTCCTAACAAAGTTTTGACACAGATTCCCAATTCGGGCATTCAGAACATATAGCTCGTTGCTGTAAGCAAGCACATTCTCATTCAAAGTTGCAAGTTACTATGTAGGAACAAGTTTGTATAGGTATTTCAAAGATGCCCAGAACTGAGCTAAACGTTGTATGATTCCAACTACAAGAAATAACTTCATGCCCCATCTCCCTTACTTCCATCTAGTAAGGATCACATAATTTCTAACAAAGTTTTGACACAGATTCCCAATTCGGGCATTCAGAACATATAGCACGTTGCTGTAAGCAAGCACATTCTCATTCAACGTTGCAAGTTACTATGTAGGAACAAGTTTGTATAGGTATTTCAAAGATGCCCAGAACGGAGCTAAACTTGGCATGTCTCCAACTCCTAGAAATAACTTCATGCCCCATCTCCCTTACTTCCAGCTAGTAAGGATCACATAATTCCTAACAAAGTTTTGACACAGATTCCCAATTCGGGCATTCAGAACATATAGCACGTTGCTGTAAGCAAGCACATTCTCATTCAAAGTTGCAAGTTACTATGTAGGAACAAGTTTGTATAGGTATTTCAAAGATGCCCAGAACTGAGCTAAACTTGGTATGTCTCCAACTCCTAGAAATAACTTCATGCCCCATCTCCCTTACTTCCAGCTAGTAAGGATCACATAATTCCTAACAAAGTTTTGACACAGATTACCAATTCGGGCATTCAGAACATATAGCACGTTGCTGTAAGCAAGCACATTCTCATTCAAAGTTGCAAGTAACTATGTAGGAACAAGTTTGTATAGGTATTTCAAAGATGCCCAGAACTGAGCTAAACTTGGTATGTCTCCAACTCCTAGAAATAGCTTCATGCCCCATCTCACTTACTTCCAGCTAGTAAGGATCACATAATTCCTAACAAAGTTTTGACACAGATTCCCAATTCGGGCATTCAGAACATATAGCACGTTGCTGTAAACAAGCACATTCTCATTCAAAGTTGCAAGTTACTATGTAGGAACAAGTTTGTATAGGTATTTCAAAGATGCCCAGAACTGAGCTAAACGTTGTATGTCTCCAACTCCTAGAAATAACTTCATGCCCCATCTCCCTTACTTTCACCTAGTAATGATCACATAATTCCTAACAAAGTTTTGACACAGATTCCCAATTCGGGCATTCAGAACATATAGCACGTTGCTGTAAGCAAGCACATTCTCATTCAAAGTTGCAAGTTACTATGTAGGAACAAGTTTGTATAGGTATTTCAAAGATGCCCAGAACTGAGCTAAACTTGGTATGTCTCCAACTCCTAGAAATAACTTCATGCCCCATCTCCCTTACTTCCAGCTAGTAAGGATCACATAATTCCTAACAATGTTTTGACACAGATTCCCAATTCGGGCATTCAGAACATATAGCACGTTGCTGTAAGCAAGCACATTCTCAATCAAAGTTGCAAGTTACTATGTAGGAACAAGTTTGCATAGGTATTTCAAAGATGCCCAGAACTGAGCTAAACGTTGTATGTCTCCAACTCCTAGAAATAAATTCATGCTCTATGTCCCTTACTTCCAGCTAGTAAGGATCACATAATTTCTAACAAAGTTTTGACACAGATTCCCAATTCGGGCATTCAGAACATATAGCACGTTGCTGTAAGCAAGCACATTCTCCTTCAAAGTTGCAAGTTACTATGTAGGAACAAGTTTGTATAGGTATTTCAAAGATGCCCAGAACTGAGCTAAACGTTGTATGTCTCCAACTCCTAGAAATAACTTCATGCCCCATCTCCCTTACTTCCAGCTGGTAAGGATCACATAATTCCTAACAAACTTTTGACACAGATTCCCAATTCGGGAATTCAGAACATATAGCACGCTGCTGTAAGCAAGCACATTCTCATTCAAAGTTGCAAGTTACTATGTAGGAACAAGTTTGTATAGGTATTTCAAAGATGCCCAGAACTGAGCTAAACGTTGTATGTCTCCAACTCCTAGAAATAACTTCATGCCCCATCTCCCTTACTTCCAGCTAGTAAGGATCACATAATTCCTAACAAAGTTTTGACACAGATTCCCAATTCGGGCATTCAGAACATATAGCACGTTGCTGTAAGCAAGCACATTCTCATTCAAAGTTGCAAGTTACTATCTAGGAACAAGTTTGTATAGGTATTTCAAAGATGCCCAGAACTGAGCTAAACTTGGTATGTCTCCAACTCCTAGAAATAACTTCATGCCCCATCTCCCTTACTTCCAGCTAGTAAGCATCACATAATTTCTAACAAAGTTTTGACACAGATTCCCAATTCGGGCATTCAGAACATATAGCACGTTGCTGTAAGCAAGCACATTCTCATTCAAAGTTGCAAGTTACTATGTAGGAACAAGTTTGTATAGGTATTTCAAAGATGCCCAGAACGGAGCAAAACTTGGCATGTCTCCAACTCCTAGAAATAACTTCATGCCCCATCTCCCTTACTTCCAGCTAGTAAGGATCACATAATTCCTAACAAAGTTTTGACACAGATTCCCAATTCGGGCATTCAGAACATATAGCACGTTGCTGTAAGTAAGCACATTCTCATTCAAAGTTGCAAGTTACTATGTAGGAACAAGTTTGTATAGGTATTTCAAAGATGCCCAGAACGGAGCTAAACTTGGCATGTCTCCAACTCCTAGAAATAACTTCATGCCCCATCTCCCTTACTTCCAGCTAGTAAGGATCACATAATTCCTAACAAAGTTTTGACACAGATTCCCAATTCGGGCATTCAGAACATATAGCACGTTGCTGTAAGCAAGCACATTCTCATTCAAAGTTGCAAGTTACTATGTAGGAACAAGTTTGTATAGGTATTTCAAAGATGCCCAGAACTGAGCTAAACTTGGTATGTCTCCAACTCCTAGAAATAACTTCATGCCCCATCTCCCTTACTTCCAGCTAGTAAGGATCACATAATTCCTAACAAAGTTTTGACACAGATTCCCAATTCGGGCATTCAGAACATATAGCACGTTGCTGTAAGCAAGCACATTCTCATTCAAAGTTGCAAGTTACTATGTAGGAACAAGTTTGTATAGGTATTTCAAAGATGCCCAGAACTGAGCTAAACTTGGTATGTCTCCAACTCCTACAAATAGCTTCATGCCCCATCTCACTTACTTCCAGCTAGTAAGGATCACATAATTCCTAACAAAGTTTTGACACAGATTCCCAATTCGGGCATTCAGAACATATAGCACGTTGCTGTAAACAAGCACATTCTCATTCAAAGTTGCAAGTTACTATGTAGGAACAAGTTTGTATAGGTATTTCAAAGATGCCCAGAACTGAGCTAAACGTTGTATGTCTCCAACTCCTAGAAATAACTTCATGCCCCATCTCCCTTACTTCCACCTAGTAATGATCACATAATTCCTAACAAAGTTTTGACACAGATTCCCAATTCGGGCATTCAGAACATATAGCACGTTGCTGTAAGCAAGCACATTCTCATTCAAAGTTGCAAGTTACTATGTAGGAACAAGTTTGTATAGGTATTTCAAAGATGCCCAGAACTGAGCTAAACTTGGTATGTCTCCAACTCCTAGAAATAACTTCATGCCCCATCTCCCTTACTTCCAGCTAGTAAGGATCACATAATTCCTAACAATGTTTTGACACAGATTCCCAATTCGGGCATTCAGAACATATAGCACGTTGCTGTAAGCAAGCACATTCTCATTCAAAGTTGCAAGTTACTATGTAGGAACAAGTTTGCATAGGTATTTCAAAGATGCCCAGAACTGAGCTAAACGTTGTATGTCTCCAACTCCTAGAAATAAATTCATGCTCTATGTCCCTTACCTCCAGCTAGTAAGGATCACATAATTTCTAACAAAGTTTTGACACAGATTCCCAATTCGGGCATTCAGAACATATAGCACGTTGCTGTAAGCAAGCACATTCTCCTTCAAAGTTGCAAGTTACTATGTAGGAACAAGTTTGTATAGGTATTTCAAAGATGCCCAGAACTGAGCTAAACGTTGTATGTCTCCAACTCCTAGAAATAACTTCATGCCCCATCTCCCTTACTTCCAGCTGGTAAGGATCACATAATTCCTAACAAAATTTGACACAGATTCCCAATTCGGGAATTCAGAACATATAGCACGCTGCTGTAAGCAAGCACATTGTCATTCAAAGTTGCAAGTTACTATGTAGGAACAAGTTTGTATAGGTATTTCAAAGATGCCCAGAACTGAGCTAAACCTTGTATGTCTCCAACTCCTAGAAATAACTTCATGCCCCATCTCCCTTACTTCCAGCTAGTAAGGATCACATAATTCCTAACAAAGTTTTGACACAGATTCCCAATTCGGGCATTCAGAACATATAGCACGTTGCTGTAAGCAAGCACATTCTCATTCAAAGTTGCAAGTTACTATGTAGGAACAAGTTTGTATAGGTATTTCAAAGATGCCCAGAACGGAGCAAAACTTGGCATGTCTCCAACTCCTAGAAATAACTTCATGCCCCATCTCCCTTACTTCCAGCTAGTAAGGATCACATAATTCCTAACAAAGTTTTGACACAGATTCCCAATTCGGGCATTCAGAACATATAGCACGTTGCTGTAAGCAAGCACATTCTCATTCAAAGTTGCAAGTTACTATGTAGTAACAAGTTTGTATAGGTATTTCAAAGATGCCCAGAACTGAGCTAAACGTTGTATGATTCCAACTACAAGAAATAACTTCATGCCCCATCTCCCTTACTTCCAGCTAGTAAGGATCACATAATTCCTAACAAAGATTTGACACAGTTTCCCAATTCGGGCATTCAGAACATATAGCACGTTGCTGTAAGCAAGCACATTCTCATTCAAAGTTGCAAGTTACTATGTAGGAACAAGTTTGTATAGGTATTTCATAGATGCCCAGAACTGAGCTAAACTTGGTATGTCTCCAACTCCTAGAAATAACTTCATGCCCCATCTCCCTAAATTCAAGCTTGTAAGGATGACATAATTCCTAACAAAGTTTTGACACATATTCCCAATTCAGGCATTCAGAACATATAGCACGTTGCTGTAAGCAAGCACATTCTCATTCAAAGTTGCAAGTTACTATGTAGGAACAAGTTTGTATAGGTATTTCAAAGATGCCTAGAACTGAGCTAAACTTGGTATGTCTCCAAATCCTAGAAATAACATCATGCCCCATCTCCCTTACTTCCATCTAGTAAGGATCATATAATTTCTAACAATGTTTTGAAACAGATTCCCAATTCGGGCATTCAGAACATATAGCACGTTGCTGTAAGCAAGCACATTCTCATTCAAAGTTGCAAGTTACTATGTAGGAAGAAGTTTGTATAAGTATTTCAAAGATGCCCAGAACTGAGCTAAAGTGGGTATGTCTCCAACTCCTAGAAATAACTTCATGCCCCATCTCCATTACTTCCAGCTAGTAAGGATCACATAATTCCTAACAAAGTTTTGACACAGTTTCCCAATTCGGGCATTCAGAACATATAGCACGTTGCTGTAAGCAAGCACATTCTCATTCAAAGTTGCAAATTACTATATAGGAACAAGTTTGTATAGGTATTTCAAAGATGCCCAGAACTGAGCTAAACGTTGTATGTCTCCAACTCCTAGATAGAACTTCATGCCCCATCTCCCTTACTTCCAGCTAGTAAGGATCACATAATTCCTAACAAAGTTTTGACACAGATTCCCAATTCGGGCATTCAGAACATATAGCACGTTGCTGTAAGCAGGCACATTCTCATTCAAAGTTGCAAGTTACTATGTAGGAACAAGTTTGTATAGGTATTTCAGAGATGCCCAGAACTGAGCTAAATGTTGTATAATTCCAACTCCTAGAAATAACTTCATGCCCCATCGCCCTTACTTCCAGCTAGTAAGGATCACATAATTCCTAAAAAAGTTTTGACACAGATTCCCAATTCGGGCATTCAGAATATATAGCACGTTGCTGTAAGCAAGCACATTCTCATTCAAAGTTGCAAGTTACTATGTAGGAACAAGTTTGTATAGGTATTTCATAGATGCCCAGAAATGAGCTAAACTTGGTATGTCTCCAACTCTTAGAAATAACTTCATGCCCCATCTCCCTTACTTCCAGCTAGTAAGGATCACATAATTCCTAACAAAGTTTTGACACAGTTTCCCATTTCGGGCATTCAGAACATATAGCACGTTGCTGTAAGCAAACACATTCTCATTCAAAGTTGCAAGTTACTATGTAGGAACAAGTTTGTATAGGTATTTCAAAGATGCCCAGAATTGAGCTAAACGTTGTATGTCTCCAACTCCTAGAAATAACTTCATGCCCCATCTCCCTTACTTCCAGCTAGTAAGGATCACATAATTCCTAACAAAGTTTTGACACAGATTCCCAATTCGGGCATTCAGAACATATAGCACGTTGCTGTAAGCAAGCACATTCTCATTCAAAGTTGCAAGTTACTATCTAGGAACAAGTTTGTATAGGTATTTCAAAGATGCCCAGAACTGAGCTAAACTTGGTATGTCTCCAACTCCTAGAAATAACTTCATGCCCCATCTCCCTTACTTCCAGCTAGTAAGCATCACATAATTTCTAACAAAGTTTTGACACAGATTCCCAATTCGGGCATTCAGAACATATAGCACGTTGCTGTAAGCAAGCACATTCTCATTCAAAGTTGCAAGTTACTATGTAGGAACAAGTTTGTATAGGTATTTCAAAGATGCCCAGAACGGAGCAAAACTTGGCATGTCTCCAACTCCTAGAAATAACTTCATGCCCCATCTCCCTTACTTCCAGCTAGTAAGGATCACATAATTCCTAACAAAGTTTTGACACAGATTCCCAATTCGGGCATTCAGAACATATAGCACGTTGCTGTAAGCAAGCACATTCTCATTCAAAGTTGCAAGTTACTATGTAGGAACAAGTTTGTATAGGTATTTCAAAGATGCCCAGAACGGAGCTAAACTTGGCATGTCTCCAACTCCTAGAAATAACTTCATGCCCCATCTCCCTTACTTCCAGCTAGTAAGGATCACATAATTCCTAACAAAGTTTTGACACAGATTCCCAATTCGGGCATTCAGAACATATAGCACGTTGCTGTAAGCAAGCACATTCTCATTCAAAGTTGCAAGTTACTATGTAGGAACAAGTTTGTATAGGTATTTCAAAGATGCCCAGAACTGAGCTAAACTTGGTATGTCTCCAACTCCTAGAAATAACTTCATGCCCCATCTCCCTTACTTCCAGCTAGTAAGGATCACATAATTCCTAAGAAAGTTTTGACACAGATTCCCAATTCGGGCATTCAGAACATATAGCACGTTGCTGTAAGCAAGCACATTCTCATTCAAAGTTGCAAGTTACTATGTAGGAACAAGTTTGTATAGGTATTTCAAAGATGCCCAGAACTGAGCTAAACTTGGTATGTCTCCAACTCCTACAAATAGCTTAATGCCCCATCTCACTTACTTCCAGCTAGTAAGGATCACATAATTCCTAACAAAGTTTTGACACAGATTCCCAATTCGGGCATTCAGAACATATAGCACGTTGCTGTAAACAAGCACATTCTCATTCAAAGTTGCAAGTTACTATGTAGGAACAAGTTTGTATAGGTATTTCAAAGATGCCCAGAACTGAGCTAAACGTTGTATGTCTCCAACTCCTAGAAATAACTTCATGCCCCATCTCCCTTACTTCCACCTAGTAATGATCACATAATTCCTAACTAAGTTTTGACACAGATTCCCAATTCGGGCATTCAGAACATATAGCACGTTGCTGTAAGCAAGCACATTCTCATTCAAAGTTGCAAGTTACTATGTAGGAACAAGTTTGTATAGGTATTTCAAAGATGCCCAGAACTGAGCTAAACTTGGTATGTCTCCAACTCCTATAAATAACTTCATGCCCCATCTCCCTTACTTCCAGCTAGTAAGGATCACATAATTCCTAACAATGTTTTGACACAGATTCCCAATTCGGGCATTCAGAACATATAGCACGTTGCTGTAAGCAAGCACATTCTCATTCAAAGTTGCAAGTTACTATGTAGGATCAAGTTTGCATAGGTATTTCAAAGATGCCCAGAACTGAGCTAAACGTTGTATGTCTCCAACTCCTAGAAATAAATTCATGCTCTATGTCCCTTACTTCCAGCTAGTAAGGATCACATAATTTCTAACAAATTTTTGACAGGGATTCCCAATTCGGGCAGTCAGAACATATAGCACGTTGCTGTAAGCAAGCACATTCTCCTTCAAAGTTGCAAGTTACTATGTAGGAACAAGTTTGTATAGGTATTTCAAAGATGCCCAGAACTGAGCTAAACGTTGTATGTCTCCAACTCCTAGAAATAACTTCATGCCCCATCTCCCTTACTTCCAGCTGGTAAGGATCACATAATTCCTAACAAAATTTGACACAGATTCCCAATTCGGGAATTCAGAACATATAGCACGCTGCTGTAAGCAAGCACAATGTCATTCAAAGTTGCAAGATACTATGTAGGAACAAGTTTGTATAGGTATTTCAAAGATGCCCAGAACTGAGCTAAACGTTGTATGTCTCCAACTCCTAGAAATAACTTCATGCCCCATCTCCCTTACTTCCAGCTAGTAAGGATCACATAATTCCTAACAAAGTTTTGACACAGATTCCCAATTCGGGCATTCAGAACATATAGCACGTTGCTGTAAGCAAGCACATTCTCATTCAAAGTTGCAAGTTACTATGTAGGAACAAGTTTGTATAGGTATTTCAAAGATGCCCAGAACTGAGCTAAACTTGGTATGTCTCCAACTCCTAGAAATAACTTCATGCCCCATCTCCCTTACTTCCAGCTAGTAAGGATCACATAATTTCTAACAAAGTTTTGACACAGATTCCCAATTCGGGCATTCAGAACATATAGCACGTTGCTGTAAGCAAGCACATTCTCATTCAAAGTTGC
The DNA here is from genome assembly GCF_020826845.1 of Diceros bicornis minor. NCBI lineage: Eukaryota > Metazoa > Chordata > Mammalia > Perissodactyla > Rhinocerotidae > Diceros > Diceros bicornis. The sequence continues at coordinate 1,168,221 of NW_026691750.1, forward strand.
AAGTTACTATGTAGGAACAAGTTTGTATAGGTATTTCAAAGATGCCCAGAACGGAGCAAAACTTGGCATGTCTCCAACTCCTAGAAATAACTTCATGCCCCATCTCCCTTACTTCCAGCTAGTAAGGATCACATAATTCCTAACAAAGTTTTGACACAGATTCCCAATTCGGGCATTCAGAACATATAGCACGTTGCTGTAAGCAAGCACATTCTCATTCAAAGTTGCAAGTTACTATGTAGTAACAAGTTTGTATAGGTATTTCAAAGATGCCCAGAACTGAGCTAAACGTTGTATGATTCCAACTACAAGAAATAACTTCATGCCCCATCTCCCTTACTTCCAGCTAGTAAGGATCACATAATTCCTAACAAAGATTTGACACAGTTTCCCAATTCGGGCATTCAGAACATATAGCACGTTGCTGTAAGCAAGCACATTCTCATTCAAAGTTGCAAGTTACTATGTAGGAACAAGTTTGTATAGGTATTTCATAGATGCCCACAACTGAGCTAAACTTGGTATGTCTCCAACTCCTAGAAATAACTTCATGCCCCATCTCCCTAAATTCCAGCTTGTAAGGATGACATAATTCCTAACAAAGTTTTGACACATATTCCCAATTCAGGCATTCAGAACATATAGCACGTTGCTGTAAGCAAGCACATTCTCATTCAAATTTGCAAGTTACTATGTAGGAACAAGTTTGTATAGGTATTTCAAAGATGCCTAGAACTGAGCTAAACTTGGTATGTCTCCAAATCCTAGAAATAACATCATGCCCCATCTCCCTTACTTCCATCTAGTAAGGATCATATAATTTCTAACAATGTTTTGAAACAGATTCCCAATTCGGGCATTCAGAACATATAGCACGTTGCTGTAAGCAAGCACATTCTCATTCAAAGTTGCAAGTTACTATGTAGGAAGAAGTTTGTATAAGTATTTCAAAGATGCCCAGAACTGAGCTAAAGTGGGTATGTCTCCAACTCCTAGAAATAACATCATGCCCCATCTTCCTTACTTCCAGCTAGTAAGGATCACATAATTCCTAACAAAGTTTTGACACAGATTCCCAATTCGGTCATTAGGAACATATAGCACGTTGCTGTAAGCAAGCATTTCTCATTCAAAGTTGCAAGTTACTATGTAGGAACAAGTTTGTATAGGTATTTCAAAGATGCCCAGAACTGAGCTAAACTTGGTATGTCTCCAACTTCTAGAAATAACTTCATGCCCCATCTCCATTACTTCCAGCTAGTAAGGATCACATAATTCCTAACAAAGTTTTGACACAGTTTCCCAATTCGGGCATTCAGAACATATAGCACGTTGCTGTAAGCAAGCACATTCTCATTCAAAGTTGCAAATTACTATATAGGAACAAGTTTGTATAGGTATTTCAAAGATGCCCAGAACTGAGCTAAACGTTGTATGTCTCCAACTCCTAGATATAACTTCATGCCCCATCTCCCTTACTTCCAGCTAGTAAGGATCACATAATTCCTAACAAAGTTTTGACACAGATTCCCAATTCGGGCATTCAGAACATATAGCACGTTGCTGTAAGCAAGCACATTCTCATTCAAAGTTGCAAGTTACTATGTAGGAACAAGTTTGTATAGGTATTTCAAAGATGCCCAGAACTGAGCTAAATGTTGTATAATTCCAACTCCTAGAAATAACTTCATGCCCCATCTCCCTTACTTCCAGCTAGTAAGGATCACATAATTCCTAACAAAGGTTTGACACAGATTCCCAATTCGGGCATTCAGAATATATAGCACGTTGCTGTAAGCAAGCACATTCTCATTCAAAGTTGCAAGTTACTATGTAGGAACAAGTTTGTATAGGTATTTCATAGATGCCCAGAAATGAGCTAAACTTGGTATGTCTCCAACTCTTAGAAATAACTTCATGCCCCATCTCCCTTACTTCCAGCTAGTAAGGATCACATAATTCCTAACAAAGTTTTGACACAGTTTCCCATTTCGGGCATTCAGAACATATAGCACGTTGCTGTAAGCAAACACATTCTCATTCAAAGTTGCAAGTTACGATGTAGGAACAAGTTTGTATAGGTATTTCAAAGATGCCCAGAACTGAGCTAAACTTGGTATGTCTCCAACTCCTAGAAATAACTTCATGCCCCATCTCCATTACTTCCAGCTAGTAAGGGTCACATAATTCCTAACAAAGTTTTGACACAGATTCCCAATTCGGGCATTCAGAACATATAGCACGTTGCTGTAAGCAAGCACATTCTCATTCAAAGTTGCAAATTACTATGTAGGAACAAGTTTGTATAGGTATTTCAAAGATGCCCAGAACTGAGCTAAACTTGGTATGTCTCCAACTCCTATAAATAACTTCATGCCCCATCTCCCTTACTTCCAGCTAGTAAGGATCACATAATTCCTAACAAAGTTTTGACACAGATTCCCAATTCGGGCATTCAGAACATATAGCACGTTGCTGTAAGCAAGCACATTCTCATTCAAAGTTGCAAGATACTATGTAGGAAAAAGTTTGTATAGGTATTTCAAAGATGCCCAGAACTGAGCTAAACTTGGTATGTCTCCAACTCCTAGAAATAACTTCATGCCCCATCTCCCTTACTTCCATCTAGTAAGGATCACATAATTTCTAACAAAGTTTTGTCACAGATTCCCAAATCGGGGATTCAGAACATATAGCACGTTGCTGTAAGCAAACACATTCTCATTCAAAGTTGCAAGTTACTATGTAGGAACAAGTTTGTATAGGTATTTCAAAGATGCCCAGAACTGTGCTAAACTTGGTATGTCTCCAACTCCTAGAAGTAATTTCATGCCCCATCTCCCTTACTTCCAGCTGGTAAGGATCACATAATTCCTAACAAAGTTTTGACACCGATTCCCAATTCGGGCATTCAGAACATATAGCATGTTGCTTTAAGCAAGCACTTTCTCTTTACAAGTAGCAAGTTACTATGTAGGAACAAGTTTGTATAGGTATTTCAAAGATGCCCAGAACTGTGCTAAACTTGGTATGTTTCCAACTTCTAGAAATAACTTCATGCACCATCTCCCTTAATTCCAGCTAGTAAGGATCACATAATTCCTAAAAACTTTTGACACAGATTCCCAATTCGGGCTTTCAGAACATATAGCACGTTGCTGTAAGCAAGCACAGTCTCATTCAAAGTTGCCAGTTACTATGTAGGAACAAGTTTGTATAGGTATTTCAAAGATGCCCAGAACTGAGCTAAACGTTGTATGTCTCCAACTCCTAGAAATAACTTCATGCCCCATCTCCCTTACTCCAGCTACTAAGGATCACATAATTCCTAACAAAGTTTTGACACAGATTCCCTATTCGGGCATTCAGAACATATAGCACGTTGCTGTAAGCAAGCACATTCTCATTCAATGTTGCAAGTTATTATGTAGGAACAAGTTTGTATAGGTATTTCAAATATGCCCAGAACTGAGCTAAACTTGGTATGTCTCCAACTCCTAGAAATAACTTCATGCCCCATCTCCCTTACTTCCAGCTATTTAGGATCACATAATTCCTAACAAAGTTTTGACACAGATTCCCAATTCGGGCATTCAGAACATATAGCACGTTGCTGTAAGCAAGCACATTCTCATTCAAAGTTGCAAGTTACTATGTAGGAAAAAGTTTGTATAGGTATTTCAAAGATGCCCAGAACTTAGCTAAACTTGGTATGTCTCCAACTCCTAGAAATAACTTCATGCCCCATCTCCCTTACTTCCAGCTAGTAAGGATCACAGAATTCCTAACACAGTTTTGACACAGATTCCCAATTCGGGCATTCAGAACATATAGCACGTTGCTGTAAGCAAGCACATTCTCATTCAAAGTTGCAAGTTACTATGTAGGAACAAGTTTGTATGGGCATTCAAAGATGCACAGAACTGAGCTAAACGTTGTATGTCTCCAACTCCTAGATATAACTTCATGCAACATCTCCATTACTTCCAGCTAGTAAGGATCACATAATTGCTAACAAAGTTTTGACACAGATTCCCAATTCGGGCATTCACAACATATTGAACGTTGCTGTATGCAAGCACATTCTCATTCAAAGTTTAAAGTTACTATGTAGGAACAAGTTTGTATAGGTATTTCAAAGATGCCCAGAACTGAGCTAAACTTGGTATGTCTCCAACTCCTATAAATAACTTTATGCCCCATCTCCCTAACTTCCAGCTAGTAAGGATCACATAATTCCTAACAAAGTTTTGACACAGATTCCCAATTCGGGCATTCAGAACATATAGCAAGTTGCTGTAAGCAAGCACATTCTCATTCAAAGTTGCAAGTTACTATGTAGGAACAAGTTTGTATAGGTATTTCAAAGATGCCCAGAACTGAGCTAAATGTTGCATGTCTCCAACTTCTAGAAATAACTAGATGCCCCATCTCCCTTACTTCCAGCTAGTAAGGATCACATAATACCTAACAAAGTTTTGACACAGATTCCCAATTCGGGCATTCAGAACATATAGCACGTTGCTGTAAGCAAGCACATTCTCATTCAAAGTTGCAAGTTACTATGCAGGAACAAGTTTGTATAGGACTTTCAAAGATGCCCAGAACTGAGCTAATCTTGGTATGTCTCCAACTCCTAGAAATAACTTCATGCCACATCTCCCTTACTTCCAGCTAGTAAGGATCGCATAATTCCTAACAAAGTTTTGACACAGATTCCCAATTCGGGCATTCAGAACATATAGCACGTTGCTGTAAGCAAGCACATTCTCATTCAAAGTTACAAGTTACTATGTAGGAACAAGATTGTATAGGACTTTCAAAGATGCCCAGAACTGAGCTAAATTGGGTATGTCTCCAACTCCTAGAAATAACTTCATGCCCCATCTCCCTTACTTCCATCTAGTAAGGATCACATAATTTCTAACAAAGTTTTGACACAGATTCCCAATTCGGGCATTCAGAACATATAGCACGTTGCTGTAAGCAAGCACATTCTCATTCAAAGTTGCAGGTTACTATGTAGTAACAAGTTTGTATAGGTATTTCAAAGATGCCCAGAACTGAGCTAAACTAGGTATGTCTCCACCTCCTAGAGATAACTTCATGCCCCATCTCCCTTACTTCCAGCTAGTAAGGATCACATAATTCCTAACAAAGTTTTGACACAGATTCCCAATTCGGGCCTTCAGAACATATAGCACGTTGCTGTAAGCAAGCACATTCTCATTCAAAGTTGCAAGTTACTATGTAGGAACAAGTATGTATAGGTATTTCTAAGTTGCCCAGAACTGAGCTAAACTTGGTATGTGTCCAACTCCTAGATATAACTTCATGACCCATCTCCCTTACTTCCAGCTAGTAAGGATCACATAATTTCTAACAAAGTTTTGACACAGATTCCCAATTCGGGCATTCAGAACATATAGCACGTTGCTGTAAGCAAGCACATTCTCATTCAAAGTTGCAAGTTACTATCTAGGAACAAGTTTGTATAGGACTTTCAAAGATGCCCAGAACTGAGCTTATATTGGTATGTCTCCAACTCCTAGAAATAACTTCATGCCCCAACTCCCTTGCTTCCAGCTAGTAAGGATCACATAATTCCTAAAAAAGTTTTGACACAGATTCCCAATTCGGGCATTCAGAACATATAGCACGTTGCTGTAAGCAAGCACATTCTCATTCAAAGTTGCAAGTTACTATGTAGGAACAAGGTTGTATAGGTATTTCAAAGATGCCCAGAACTGAGCTAATCGTTGTATGTCTCCAAATCCTAGAAATAACTTCATGCTCATCTCACTAACTTCCAGCTAGTAAGGATCACATAATTCCTAACAAAGTTTTGACACAGATTCCCAATTCGGGCATTCAGAGCATATAGCACGCTGCTGTAAGCAAGCACATTCTCATTCAAAGTTGCAAGTTACTATGTAGGAACAAGTTTGTATAGGTATTTCAAAGATGCCCAGAACTGAGCTAAACGTTGTATGTCTCCAACTCCTAGAAATAACTTCATGCCCCATCTTACTTACTTCCAGCTAGTTAGGATCACATAATTCCTAACAATGTTTTGACACAGATTCTCAATTCGGGAATTCAGAACATATAACACGTTGCTGTAAGCAAGCACATTCTCATTCAAAGATGCAAGTTACTATGTAGGAACAAGTTTGTATAGGTATTTCAAAGATGCCCAGAACTTAGCTAAACTTGGTATGTGTCCAACTCCTAGAAATAACTTCATGCCCCATCTCCATTACTTCCAGCTAGTAAGGATCACATAATTCCTAACAAACTTTTCACACAGATTCCCAATTCGGGCATTCAGAACATATAGCACGTTGCTGTAATCAAGCACATTCTCATTCAAAGTTACATGTTACTATGTAGGAACAAGTTTGTATAGGACTTTCAAAGATGCCCAGAACTGAGCTAAAGTGGGTATGTCTCCAACTCCTAGAAATAACTTCATGCCCCATCTCCCTTACTTCCAGCTTGTAAGGATCACATAATATTCCTAACAAAGTTTTGACACAGATTCACAATTCGGGCATTCAGAACATATAGCACGTTGCTGTAAGCAAGCACATTCTCATTCAAAGTTGCAAGTTACTATGTAGGAACAGGTGTGTATAGGTATTTCAAAGATGCCCAGAACTGAGCTAAACTTGGTATGTCTCCAACTCCTAGAAATAACTTCATGCCCCATCTCCCTTACTTCCAGCTAGTAAGGATCACATAATTCCTAACAAAGTTTTGACACAGATTCCCAATTCGGGCATTCAGAACATATAGCACGTTGCTGTAAGCAAGCACATTCTCATTCAAAGTTGCAAGTTACTATGTAGGAACAAGTTTGTACAGGAATTTCAATGATGCCCAGAACTGAGCTAAAGTGGGTATGTCTCCAACTCCTAGAAATATCTTCATACCCCATCTGCCTTACTTCCAGCTAGTAAGGATCACATAATTCCTAACAAAGTTTTGACACAGATTCACAGTTCGGGCATTCAGAACATATAGCACGTTGCTGTAAGCAAGCACATTCTCATTCAAAGTTGCAAGTTACTATGTAGGAACAAGTTTGTATAGGTATTTCAAAGATGCCCAGAACTGAGCTAAACGTTGTATGTCTCCAACTCCTAGAAATAACTTCATGCCCCATCTCAATTACTTCCAGATAGTAAGGATCACATAATTCCTAACAAAGTTTTGACACAGATTCCCAATTCGGGCCTTCAGAACATATAGCACGTTGCTGTAAGCAAGCACATTCTCATTCAAAGTTGCAAGTTACTATGTAGGAACAAGTATGTATAGGTATTTCAAAGTTGCCCAGAACTGAGCAAAACTTGGTATGTGTCCAACTCCTAGATATAACTTCATGCCCCATCTCCCTTACTTCCAGCTCGTAAGGATCACATAATTCCTAACAAAGTTTTGACACAGATTCCCAATTCGGGCATTCAGAACATATAGCACGTTGCTGTAAGCAAGCACATTCTCATTCAAAGTTGCAAGTTACTATCTAGGAACAAGTTTGTATAGGACTTTCAAAGATGCCCAGAACTGAGCTAATCTTGGTATGTCTCCAACTCCTAGAAATAACTTCATGCCCCAACTCCCTTGCTTCCAGCTAGTAAGGATCACATAATTCCTAACAAAGTTTTGACACAGATTCCCAATTCGGGCATTCAGAACATATAGCACGTTGCTGTAAGCAAGCACATTCTCATTCAAAGTTGCAAGATACTATGTAGGAACAAGTTTGTATAGGTATTTCAAAGATGCCCAGAACTGAGCTAAAGTGGGTATGTCTCCAACTCCTAGAAATAACTTCATGCCCATCTCACTAACTTCCAGCTAGTAAGGATCACATAATTCCTAACAAAGTTTTGACACAAATTCCCAATTAGGGCATTCAGAGCATATAGCACGTTGCTGTAAGCAAGCACATTCTCATTCAAAGTTGCAATTTTCTATGTAGGAACAAGTTTGTATAGGTATTTCAAAGATGCCCAGAACTGAGCTAAACGTTGTATGTCTCCAACTCCTAGAAATAACTTCATGCCCCATCTTTCTTACTTCCAGCTAGTTAGAATCACATAATTCCTAACAAAGTTTTGACACAGATTCTCAATTCGGGAATTCAGAACATATAACACGTTGCTGTAAGCAAGCACATTCTCATTCAAAGATGCAAGTTACTATGTAGAAACAAGTTTGTATAGGTATTTCAAAGATGCCCAGAACTGAGCTAAACTTGGTATGTGTCCAACTCCTAGTAATAACTTCATGCCCCATCTCCCTTACTTCCAGCTAGTAAGGATCACATAATTCCTAACAAACTTTTGACACAGATTCCCAATTCGGGCATTCAGAACATATAGCACGTTGCTGTAAGCAAGCACATTCTCATTCAAAGTTACAAGTTACTATGTAGGAACAAGTTTGTTTAGGACTTTCAAAGATGCCCAGAACTGAGCTAAAGTGGGTATTTCTCCAACTCCTAGAAATAACTTCATGCCCCATCTCCCTTACTTCCAGCTAGTAAGGATCACATAATATTCCTAACAAAGTTTTGACACAGATTCCCAATTCGGGCATTCAGAACATATAGCACGTTGCTGTAAGCAAGCACATTCTCTTTCAAAGTTGCAAGTTACTATGTAGGAACAGGTTTGTATAGGTATTTCAAAGATGCCCAGAACTGAGCTAAACTTGGTATGTCTCCAACTCCTAGAAATAACTTCATGCCCCATCTCCCTTACTTCCAGCTAGTAAGGATCACATAATTCCTAACAAAGTTTTGACACAGATTCCCAATTCGGGCATTCAGAACATATAGCACGTTGCTGTAAGCAAGCACATTCTCATTCAAAGTTGCAAGTTACTATGTAGGAACAAGTTTGTACAGGAATTTCAATGATGCCCAGAACTGAGCTAAAGTGGGTATGTCTCCAACTCCTAGAAATATCTTCATACCCCATCTGCCTTACTTCCAGCTAGTAAGGATCACATAATTCCTAACAAAGTTTTGACACAGATTCACAGTTCGGGCATTCAGAACATATAGCTCGTTGCTGTAAGCAAGCACATTCTCATTCAAAGTTGCAAGTTACTATGAAGGAACAAGTTTGTATAGGTATTTCAAAGATGCCCAGAACTGTGCTAAACTTGATATGTCTCCAACTCCTAGAAATAACTTCATGCCCCATCTCCCTTACTTCCAGCTAGTAAGGATCACATAATTCCTAACAAAGTTTTGACACAGATTCCCAATTCGGGCATTCAGAACTTATAGCACGTTGCTGTAAGCAAGCACAATCTCATTCAAAGTTGCAAGTTACTATGTAGGAACAAGTTTGTATAGGTATTTCAAAGATGCCCAGAACTGAGCTAAACGTTGTATGTCTCCAACTCCTAGAAATAACTTCATGACCCATCTCAATTACTTCCAGATTGTAAGGATCACATAATTCCTAACAAAGTTTTGACACAGATTCCCAATTCGGGCCTTCAGAACATATAGCACGTTGCTGTAAGCAAGCACATTCTCATTCAAAGTTGCAAGTTACTATGTAGGAACAAGTATGTATAGGTATTTCAAAGTTGCCAGGAACTGAGAAAAACTTGGTATGTGTCCAACTCCTAGATATAACTTCATGACCCATCTCCCTTACTTCCAGCTAGTAAGGATCACATAATTTCTAACAAAGTTTTGACACAGATTCCCAATTCGGGCATTCAGAACATATAGCACGTTGCTGTAAGCAAGCTCATTCTCATTCAAAGTTGCAAGTTACTATCTAGGAACAAGTTTGTATAGGACTTTCAAAGATGCCCAGAACTGAGCTAATCTTGGTATGTCTCCAAATCCTAGAAATAACTTCATGCCCCAACTCCCTTGCTTCCAGCTAGTAAGGATCACATAATTCCTAATAAAGTTTTGACACAGATTCCCAATTCGGGCATTCAAAACATATAGCACGTTGCTGTAAGCAAGCACATTCTCATTCAAAGTTGCAAGTTACTATGTAGGAACAAGTTTGTATAGGTATTTCAAAGATGCCCAGAACTGAGCTAAAGTGGGTATGTCTCCAACTACTAGAAATAACTTCATGCCCCATCTCACTAACTTCCAGCTAGTAAGGATCACATAATTCCTAACAAAGTTTTGACACAGATTGCCAATTCGGGCATTCAGAACATATAGCACGTTGCTGTAAGCAAGCACATTCTCATTCAAAGTTGCAATTTACTATGTAGGAACAAGTTTGTATAGGTATTTCAAAGATGCCCAGAACTGAGCTAAACGTTGTATGTCTCCAACTCCTAGAAATAACTTAATGCCCCATCTCCCTTACTGCCAGCTAGTAAGGATCACATAATTCCTAACAAAGTTTTGACACAGATTCCCAATTCGGGCATTCAGAACATATAGCACGTTGCTGTAAGCAAGCACATTCTCATTCAAAGTTGCAAGTTACTATGTAGGAACAAGTTTGTATAGGTATTTCAAAGATGCCCAGAACTGAGATAAACGTTGTCTGTCTCCAACGCCTAGAAATAACTTCATGACCGATCTCCCTTACTTCCAGCTAGTAAGGATCACATAATTCCTAACAAAGTTTTGACACAGATTCCCAATTCGGGCATTCAGAACATATAGCACGTTGCTGTAAGCAAACACATTCTCATTCAAAGTTGCAAGTTACTATGTAAGAACAAGTTTGTATAGGACTTTCAAAGATGCCCAGAACTGAGCTAAACTTGGTATATCTCCAACTCCTAGAAATAACTTCATGCCCCATCTCCCTTACTTCCAGCTAGTAAGGATCACATAATTCCTAACAAAGTTTTGACACAGATTCCCAATTCGGGCATTCAGAACATGTAGCACGTTGCTGTAAGCAAGCACATTCTCATTCAAAGTTGCAAGTTACTATGTAGGAACAAGTTTGTATAAGTATTTCAAAGATGCCCAGATCTGTGCTAAACTTGCTATGTGTCCATCTCCTAGAAATAACTTCATGCCCCATCTCTCTTACTTCCAGCTAGTAAGGATCACATAATTCCTAAAAAAGTTTTGACACAGATTCCCAATTCGGGCATTCTGAACATATAGCACGTTGCTGTAAGCAAGCACATTCTCATTCAAAGTTGCAAGTTACTATGTAGGAAAAAGTTTGTATAGGTATTTCAAAGATGCCCAGAACTGAGCTAAACTTGGTATGTCTCCAACTCCTAGAAATAACTTCATGCCCCATCTCCCTTACTTCCAGCTAGTAAGGATCACATAATTCCTAACAAAGTTTTGACACAGATTCCCAATTCGGGCATTCAGAACATATAGCACGTTGCTGTAAGCAAGCACATTCTCATTCAAAGTTGCAAGTTACTATGTAGGAACAAGTTTGTATAGGTATTTCAAAGATGCCCAGAACTGAGCTAAACGTTGTATGTCTCCAACTCCTAGAAATAACTTCATGCCTCATCTCCCTTACTTCCAGCTAGTAAGGATCACATAATTCCTAACAAACTTGTGACACATATTCCCAAATTGGGCATTCAGAACATGTAGCACGTTGCTGTAAGCAAGCACATTCTCATTGAAATTTGCAAGTTACTATGTAGGAACAAGTTTGTATAGGACTTTCAAAGATGCCCTGAACTGAGCTAAACTTGGTATATCTCCAACTCCTAGAAATAACTTGATGCCCCATCTCCCTTAATTCCAGCTAGTAAGGATCACATAATTCCTAACAAAGTTTTGACACAGATTCCCAATTCGGGCATTCAGAACATGTAGCACGTTGCTGTAAGCAAGCACATTCTCATTCAAAGTTGCAAATTACTATGTAGGAACAAGTTTGTTTAGGTATTTCAAAGATGCCCAGATCTGTGCTAAACTTGGTATGTGTCCATCTCCTAGAAATAACTTCATGTCCCATCTCCCTTACTTCCAGCTAGTAAGGATCACATAATATTCCTAACAAAGTTTTGACACAGATTCCCAATTCGGTCATTCAGAACATATAGCACGTTGCTGTAAGCAAGCACATTCTCCTTCAAAATTGCAAGTTACTATGTAGGAACAAGTTTGTATAGGTATTTCAAAGATACCCAGATCTGAGCTAAACTTGGTATGTCTCCAACTCCTAGAAATAACTTCATGCCCCATCTCCCTTACTTCCAGCTAGTATGGATCACATAATTTCTAACAAAGATTTCACACAGATTCCCAATTCGGGCATTCAGAACATATAGCACGTTGCTGTAAGCAAACACATTCTCATTCAAAGTTGCAAGTTACTATGTAGGAACAAGTTTGTATAGGTATTTCAAAGATGCCCAGACCTGAGCTAAACTTTGTATGTCTCCAACTCCTAGAAATAACTTCATGCCCCATCTCCCTTACTTCCAGCTAGTAAGGATCACATAATTCCTAACAAAGTTTTGACACAGATTCCCAATTCGGGCATTCAGAACTTATAGCACGTTGCTGTAAGCAAGCACAATCTCATTCAAAGTTGCAAGTTACTATGTAGGAACAAGTTTGTATAGGTATTTCAAAGATGCCCAGAACTGAGCTAAACGTTGTATGTCTCCAACTCCTAGAAATAACTTCATGACCCATCTCAATTACTTCCAGATAGTAAGGATCACATAATTCCTAACAAAGTTTTGACACAGATTCCCAATTCGGGCCTTCAGAACATATAGCACGTTGCTGTAAGCAAGCACATTCTCATTCAAAGTTGCAAGTTACTATGTAGGAACAAGTATGTATAGGTATTTCAAAGTTGCCCAGAACTGAGCAAAACTTGGTATGTGTCCAACTCCTAGATATAACTTCATGACCCATCTCCCTTACTTCCAGCTAGTAAGGATCACATAATTTCTAACAAAGTTTTGACACAGATTCCCAATTCGGGCATTCAGAACATATAGCACGTTGCTGTAAGCAAGCACATTCTCATTCAAAGTTGCAAGTTACTATCTAGGAACAAGTTTGTATAGGACTTTCAAAGATGCCCAGAACTGAGCTAATCTTGGTATGTCTCCAACTCCTAGAAATAACTTCATGCCCCAACTCCCTTGCTTCCAGCTAGTAAGGATCACATAATTCCTAATAAAGTTTTGACACAGATTCCCAATTCGGGCATTCAAAACATATAGCACGTTGCTGTAAGCAAGCACATTCTCATTCAAAGTTGCAAGTTACTATGTAGGAACAAGTTTGTATAGGTATTTCAAAGATGCCCAGAACTGAGCTAAAGTGGGTATGTCTCCAACTCCTAGAAATAACTTCATGCCCCATCTCACTAACTTCCAGCTAGTAAGGATCACATAATTCCTAACAAAGTTTTGACACAGATTGCCAATTCGGGCATTCAGAACATATAGCACGTTGCTGTAAGCAAGCACATTCTCATTCAAAGTTGCAATTTACTATGTAGGAACAAGTTTGTATAGGTATTTCAAAGATGCCCAGAACTGAGCTAAACGTTGTATGTCTCCAACTCCTAGAAATAACTTAATGCCCCATCTCCCTTACTGCCAGCTAGTAAGGATCACATAATTCCTAACAAAGTTTTGACACAGATTCCCAATTCGGGCATTCAGAACATATAGCACGTTGCTGTAAGCAAGCACATTCTCATTCAAAGTTGCAAGTTACTATGTAGGAACAAGTTTGTATAGGTATTTCAAAGATGCCCAGAACTGAGATAAACGTTGTCTGTCTCCAACGCCTAGAAATAACTTCATGACCGATCTCCCTTACTTCCAGCTAGTAAGGATCACATAATTCCTAACAAAGTTTTGACACAGATTCCCAATTCGGGCATTCAGAACATATAGCACGTTGCTGTAAGCAAACACATTCTCATTCAAAGTTGCAAGTTACTCTGTAAGAACAAGTTTGTATAGGACTTTCAAAGATGCCCAGAACTGAGCTAAACTTGGTATATCTCCAACTCCTAGAAATAACTTCATGCCCCATCTCCCTTACTTCCAGCTAGTAAGGATCACATAATTCCTAACAAAGTTTTGACACAGATTCCCAATTCGGGCATTCAGAACATGTAGCACGTTGCTGTAAGCAAGCACATTCTCATTCAAAGTTGCAAGTTACTATGTAGGAACAAGTTTGTATAAGTATTTCAAAGATGCCCAGATCTGTGCTAAACTTGCTATGTGTCCATCTCCTAGAAATAACTTCATGCCCCATCTCTCTTACTTCCAGCTAGTAAGGATCACATAATTCCTAAAAAAGTTTTGACACAGATTCCCAATTCGGGCATTCTGAACATATAGCACGTTGCTGTAAGCAAGCACATTCTCATTCAAAGTTGCAAGTTACTATGTAGGAAAAAGTTTGTATAGGTATTTCAAAGATGCCCAGAACTGAGCTAAACTTGGTATGTCTCCAACTCCTAGAAATAACTTCATGCCCCATCTCCCTTACTTCCAGCTAGTAAGGATCACATAATTCCTAACAAAGTTTTGACACAGATTCCCAATTCGGGCATTCAGAACATATAGCACGTTGCTGTAAGCAAGCACATTCTCATTCAAAGTTGCAAGTTACTATGTAGGAACAAGTTTGTATAGGTATTTCAAAGATGCCCAGAACTGAGCTAAACATTGTATGTCTCCAACTCCTAGAAATAACTTCATGCCTCATCTCCCTTACTTCCAGCTAGTAAGGATCACATAATTCCTAACAAAACTTGTGACACATATTCCCAAATTGGGCATTCAGAACATGTAGCACGTTGCTGTAAGCAAGCACATTCTCATTGAAATTTGCAAGTTACTATGTAGGAACAAGTTTGTATAGGACTTTCAAAGATGCCCTGAACTGAGCTAAACTTGGTATATCTCCAACTCCTAGAAATAACTTGATGCCCCATCTCCCTTAATTCCAGCTAGTAAGGATCACATAATTCCTAACAAAGTTTTGACACAGATTCCCAATTCGGGCATTCAGAACATGTAGCACGTTGCTGTAAGCAAGAACATTCTCATTCAAAGTTGCAAATTACTATGTAGGAACAAGTTTGTTTAGGTATTTCAAAGATGCCCAGATCTGTGCTAAACTTGGTATGTGTCCATCTCCTAGAAATATCTTCATGTCCCATCTCCCTTACTTCCAGCTAGTAAGGATCACATAATATTCCTAACAAAGTTTTGACACAGATTCCCAATTCGGTCATTCAGAACATATAGCACGTTGCTGTAAGCAAGCACATTCTCCTTCAAAATTGCAAGTTACTATGTAGGAACAAGTTTGTATAGGTATTTCAAAGATACCCAGACCTGAGCTAAACTTTGTATGTCTCCAACTCCTAGAAATAACTTCATGCCCCATCTCCCTTACTTCCAGCTAGTAAGGATCACATAATTCCTAATAATGTTTTCACACAGATTCCCAATTCGGGCATTCAGAACATCTAGCACGTTGCTGTAAGCAAGCACATTCTCATTCAAAGTTGCAAGTTACTATGTAGGAACAAGTTTGTATAGGTATTTCAAAGATGCCCAGAACTGAGCTAAACGTTGTATGTCTCCAACGCCTAGAAATAACTTCATGACCGATCTCCCTTA
Source organism: Diceros bicornis minor (assembly GCF_020826845.1). Taxonomy (NCBI): domain Eukaryota; kingdom Metazoa; phylum Chordata; class Mammalia; order Perissodactyla; family Rhinocerotidae; genus Diceros; species Diceros bicornis. The sequence continues at coordinate 1,183,839 of NW_026691750.1, forward strand.
CTTCCAGCTAGTAAGGATCACATAATTCCTAACAAAGTTTTGACACAGATTCCAAATTCGGGCATTCAGAACATATAGCACGTTGCTGTAAGCAAGCACATTCTCAAACAAGGTTGCAAGTTACTATGTAGGAACAAGTTTGTATAGGTATTTCAAAGATGCCCAGAACTGAGCTAAACTTGGTATGTCTCCACCTCCTAGAGATAACTTCATGCCCCATCTCCCTTACTTCCAGCTAGTAAGGATCACATAATTCCTAACAAAGTTTTGACACAGATTCCCAATTCGGGCCTTCAGAACATTTAGCACGTTGCTGTAAGCAAGCACATTCTCATTCAAAGTTGCAAGTTACTATGTAGGAACAAGTATGTATAGGTATTTCAAAGTTGCCCAGAACTGAGCTAAACTTGGTATGTGTCCAACTCCTAGATATAACTTCATGACCCATCTCCCTTACTTCCAGCTAGTAAGGATCACATAATTTCTAACAAAGTTTTGACACAGATTCCCAATTCGGGCATTCAGAACATATAGCACGTTGCTGTAAGCAAGCACATTCTCATTCAAAGTTGCAAGTTACTATCTAGGAACAAGTTTGTATAGGTATTTCAAAGATGCCCAGAACTGAGCTAATCGTTGTATGTCTCCAACTCCTAGAAATAACTTCATGCTCATCTCACTAACTTCCAGCTAGTAAGGATCACATAATTCCTAACAAAGTTTTGACACAGATTCCCAATTCGGGCATTCAGAGCATATAGCACGCTGCGGTAAGCAAGCACATTCTCATTCAAAGTTGCAAGTTACTATGTAGGAACAAGTTTGTATAGGTATTTCAAAGATGCCCAGAACTGAGCTAAACGTTGTATGTCTCCAACTCCTAGAAATAACTTCATGCCCCATCTTTCTTACTTCCAGCTAGTTAGGATCACATAATTCCTAACAAAGTTTTGACACAGATTCTCAATTCGGGAATTCAGAACATATAACACGTTGCTGTAAGCAAGCACATTCTCATTCAAAGATGCAAGTTACTATGTAGGAACAAGTTTGTATAGGTATTTCAAAGATGCCCAGAACTGAGCTAAACTTGGTATGTGTCCAACTCCTAGAAATAACTTCATGCCCCATCTCCCTTACTTCCAGCTAGTAAGGATCACATAATTCCTAACAAACTTTTGACACAGATTCCCAATTCGGGCATTCAGAACTTATAGCACGTTGCTGTAATCAAGCACATTCTCATTCAAAGTTACAAGTTACTATGTAGGAACAAGTTTGTATAGGACTTTCAAAGATGCCCAGAACTGAGCTAAAGTGGGTATGTCTCCAACTCCTAGAAATAACTTCATGCCCCATCTCCCTTACTTCCAGCTAGTAAGGATCACATAATATTCCTAACAAAGTTTTGACACAGATTCCCAATTCGGGCATTCAGAACATATAGCACGTTGCTGTAAGCAAGCACATTCTCATTCAAAGTTGCAAGTTACTATGTAGGAACAAGTATGTATAGGTATTTCAAAGTTGCCCAGAACTGAGCAAAACTTGGTATGTGTCCAACTCCTTGATATAACTTCATGCCCCATCTCCCTTACTTCCAGCTCGTAAGGATCACATAATTCCTAACAAAGTTTTGACACAGATTCCCAATTCGGGCATTCAGAACATATAGCACGTTGCTGTAAGCAAGCACATTCTCATTCAAAGTTGCAAGTTACTATCTAGGAACAAGTTTGTATAGGACTTTCAAAGATGCCCAGAACTGAGCTAATCTTGGTATGTCTCCAACTCCTAGAAATAACTTCATGCCCCAACTCCCTTGCTTCCAGCTAGTAAGGATCACATTATTCCTAACAAACTTTTGACACAGATTCCCAATTCGGGCATTCAGAACATATAGCACGTTGCTGTAAGCAAGCACATTCTCATTCAAAGCTACAAGTTACTATGTAGGAACAAGTTTGTTTATGACTTTCAAAGATGCCCAGAACTGAGCTAAAGTGGGTATGTCTCCAACTCCTAGAAATAACTTCATGCCCCATCTCCCTTACTTCCAGCTAGTAAGGATCACATAATATTCCTAACAAAGTTTTGACACAGATTCCCAATTCGGGCATTCAGAACATATAGCACGTTGCTGTAAGCAAGCACATTCTCATTCAAAGTTGCAAGTTACTATGTAGGAACAGGTTTGTATAGGTATTTCAAAGATGCCCAGAACTGAGCTAAACTTGGTATGTCTCCAACTCCTAGAAATAACTTCATGCCCCATCTCCCTTACTTCCAGCTAGTAAGGATCACATAATTCCTAACAAAGTTTTGACACAGATTCCCAATTCGGGCATTCAGAACATATAGCACGTTGCTGTAAGCAAGCACATTCTCATTCAAAGTTGCAAGTTACTATGTAGGAACAAGTTTGTACAGGAATTTCAATGATGCCCAGAACTGAGCTAAAGTGGGTATGTCTCCAACTCCTAGAAATATCTTCATACCCCATCTGCCTTACTTCCAGCTAGTAAGGATCACATAATTCCTAACAAAGTTTTGACACAGATTCACAGTTCGGGCATTCAGAACATATAGCTCGTTGCTGTAAGCAAGCACATTCTCATTCAAAGATGCAAGTTACTATGAAGGAACAAGTTTGTATACGTATTTCAAAGATGCCCAGAACTGTGCTAAACTTGATATGTCTCCAACTCCTAGAAATAACTTCATGCCCCATCTCCCTTACTTCCAGCTAGTAAGGATCACATAATTCCTAACAAAGTTTTGACACAGATTCCCAATTCGGGCATTCAGAACTTATAGCACGTTGCTGTAAGCAAGCACAATCTCATTCAAAGTTGCAAGTTACTATGTAGGAACAAGTTTGTATAGGTATTTCAAAGATGCCCAGAACTGAGCTAAACGTTGTATGTCTCCAACTCCTAGAAATAACTTCATGACCCATCTCAATTACTTCCAGATAGTAAGGATCACATAATTCCTAACAAAGTTTTGACACAGATTCCCAATTCGGGCCTTCAGAACATATAGCACGTTGCTGTAAGCAAGCACATTCTCATTCAAAGTTGCAAGTTACTATGTAGGAACAAGTATGTATAGGTATTTCAAAGTTGCCCAGAACTGAGCAAAACTTGGTATGTGTCCAACTCCTAGATATAACTTCATGATCCATCTCCCTTACTTCCAGCTAGTAAGGATCACATAATTTCTAACAAAGTTATGACACAGATTCCCAATTCGGGCATTCAGAACATATAGCACGTTGCTGTAAGCAAGCACATTCTCATTCAAAGTTGCAAGTTACTATCTAGGAACAAGTTTGTATAGGACTTTCAAAGATGCCCAGAACTGAGCTAATCTTGGTATGTCTCCAACTCCTAGAAATAACTTCATGCCCCAACTCCCTTGCTTCCAGCTAGTAAGGATCACATAATTCCTAATAAAGTTTTGACACAGATTCCCAATTCGGGCATTCAAAACATATAGCACGTTGCTGTAAGCAAGCACATTCTCATTCAAAGTTGCAAGTTACTATGTAGGAACAAGTTTGTATAGGTATTTCAAAGATGCCCAGAACTGAGCTAAAGTGGGTATGTCTCCAACTCCTAGAAATAACTTCATGCCACATCTCACTAACTTCCAGCTAGTAAGGATCACATAATTCCTAACAAAGTTTTGACACAGATTGCCAATTCGGGCATTCAGAACATATAGCACGTTGCTGTAAGCAAGCACATTCTCATTCAAAGTTGCAAGTTACTATGTAGGAACAAGTTTGTATAGGTATTTCAAAGATGCTCAGAACTGAGCTAAACGTTGTATGTCTCCAACTCCTAGAAATAACTTCATGCCCCATCTCCCTTACTTCCAGCTAGTAAGGATCACATAATTCCTAACAAAGTTTTGACACAGATTCCCAATTCGGGCATTCAGAACATATAGCACGTTGCTGTAAGCAAGCACATTCTCATTCAAAGTTGCAAGTTACTATCTAGGAACAAGTTTGTATAGGTATTTCAAAGATGCCCAGAACTGAGCTAATCGTTGTATGTCTCCAACTCCTAGAAATAACTTCATGCTCATCTCACTAACTTCCAGCTAGTAAGGATCACATAATTCCTAACAAAGTTTTGACACAGATTCCCAATTCGGGCATTCAGAGCATATAGCACGCTGCGGTAAGCAAGCACATTCTCATTCAAAGTTGCAAGTTACTATGTAGGAACAAGTTTGTATAGGTATTTCAAAGATGCCCAGAACTGAGCTAAACGTTGTATGTCTCCAACTCCTAGAAATAACTTCATGCCCCATCTTTCTTACTTCCAGCTAGTTAGGATCACATAATTCCTAACAAAGTTTTGACACAGATTCTCAATTCGGGAATTCAGAACATATAACACGTTGCTGTAAGCAAGCACATTCTCATTCAAAGATGCAAGTTACTATGTAGGAACAAGTTTGTATAGGTATTTCAAAGATGCCCAGAACTGAGCTAAACTTGGTATGTGTCCAACTCCTAGAAATAACTTCATGCCCCATCTCCCTTACTTCCAGCTAGTAAGGATCACATAATTCCTAACAAACTTTTGACACAGATTCCCAATTCGGGCATTCAGAACTTATAGCACGTTGCTGTAATCAAGCACATTCTCATTCAAAGTTACAAGTTACTATGTAGGAACAAGTTTGTATAGGACTTTCAAAGATGCCCAGAACTGAGCTAAAGTGGGTATGTCTCCAACTCCTAGAAATAACTTCATGCCCCATCTCCCTTACTTCCAGCTAGTAAGGATCACATAATATTCCTAACAAAGTTTTGACACAGATTCCCAATTCGGGCATTCAGAACATATAGCACGTTGCTGTAAGCAAGCACATTCTCATTCAAAGTTGCAAGTTACTATGTAGGAACAAGTATGTATAGGTATTTCAAAGTTGCCCAGAACTGAGCAAAACTTGGTATGTGTCCAACTCCTTGATATAACTTCATGCCCCATCTCCCTTACTTCCAGCTCGTAAGGATCACATAATTCCTAACAAAGTTTTGACACAGATTCCCAATTCGGGCATTCAGAACATATAGCACGTTGCTGTAAGCAAGCACATTCTCATTCAAAGTTGCAAGTTACTATCTAGGAACAAGTTTGTATAGGACTTTCAAAGATGCCCAGAACTGAGCTAATCTTGGTATGTCTCCAACTCCTAGAAATAACTTCATGCCCCAACTCCCTTGCTTCCAGCTAGTAAGGATCACATTATTCCTAACAAACTTTTGACACAGATTCCCAATTCGGGCATTCAGAACATATAGCACGTTGCTGTAAGCAAGCACATTCTCATTCAAAGCTACAAGTTACTATGTAGGAACAAGTTTGTTTATGACTTTCAAAGATGCCCAGAACTGAGCTAAAGTGGGTATGTCTCCAACTCCTAGAAATAACTTCATGCCCCATCTCCCTTACTTCCAGCTAGTAAGGATCACATAATATTCCTAACAAAGTTTTGACACAGATTCCCAATTCGGGCATTCAGAACATATAGCACGTTGCTGTAAGCAAGCACATTCTCATTCAAAGTTGCAAGTTACTATGTAGGAACAGGTTTGTATAGGTATTTCAAAGATGCCCAGAACTGAGCTAAACTTGGTATGTCTCCAACTCCTAGAAATAACTTCATGCCCCATCTCCCTTACTTCCAGCTAGTAAGGATCACATAATTCCTAACAAAGTTTTGACACAGATTCCCAATTCGGGCATTCAGAACATATAGCACGTTGCTGTAAGCAAGCACATTCTCATTCAAAGTTGCAAGTTACTATGTAGGAACAAGTTTGTACAGGAATTTCAATGATGCCCAGAACTGAGCTAAAGTGGGTATGTCTCCAACTCCTAGAAATATCTTCATACCCCATCTGCCTTACTTCCAGCTAGTAAGGATCACATAATTCCTAACAAAGTTTTGACACAGATTCACAGTTCGGGCATTCAGAACATATAGCTCGTTGCTGTAAGCAAGCACATTCTCATTCAAAGATGCAAGTTACTATGAAGGAACAAGTTTGTATACGTATTTCAAAGATGCCCAGAACTGTGCTAAACTTGATATGTCTCCAACTCCTAGAAATAACTTCATGCCCCATCTCCCTTACTTCCAGCTAGTAAGGATCACATAATTCCTAACAAAGTTTTGACACAGATTCCCAATTCGGGCATTCAGAACTTATAGCACGTTGCTGTAAGCAAGCACAATCTCATTCAAAGTTGCAAGTTACTATGTAGGAACAAGTTTGTATAGGTATTTCAAAGATGCCCAGAACTGAGCTAAACGTTGTATGTCTCCAACTCCTAGAAATAACTTCATGACCCATCTCAATTACTTCCAGATAGTAAGGATCACATAATTCCTAACAAAGTTTTGACACAGATTCCCAATTCGGGCCTTCAGAACATATAGCACGTTGCTGTAAGCAAGCACATTCTCATTCAAAGTTGCAAGTTACTATGTAGGAACAAGTATGTATAGGTATTTCAAAGTTGCCCAGAACTGAGCAAAACTTGGTATGTCTCCAACTCCTAGATATAACTTCATGCCCCAACTCCCTTGCTTCCAGCTAGTAAGGATCACATAATTCCTAATAAAGTTTTGACACAGATTCCCAATTCGGGCATTCAAAACATATAGCACGTTGCTGTAAGCAAGCACATTCTCATTCAAAGTTGCAAGTTACTATGTAGGAACAAGTTTGTATAGGTATTTCAAAGATGCCCAGAACTGAGCTAAAGTGGGTATGTCTCCAACTCCTAGAAATAACTTCATGCCACATCTCACTAACTTCCAGCTAGTAAGGATCACATAATTCCTAACAAAGTTTTGACACAGATTGCCAATTCGGGCATTCAGAACATATAGCACGTTGCTGTAAGCAAGCACATTCTCATTCAAAGTTGCAAGTTACTATGTAGGAACAAGTTTGTATAGGTATTTCAAAGATGCCCAGAACTGAGATAAACGTTGTCTGTCTCCAACGCCTAGAAATAACTTCATGACCGATCTCCCTTAGTTCCAGCTAGTAAGGATCACATAATTCCTAACAAAGTTTTGACACAGATTCCCAATTCGGGCATTCAGAACATATAGCTCGTTGCTGTAAGCAAACACATTCTCATTCAAAGTTGCAAGTTACTATGTAAGAACAAGTTTGTATAGGACTTTAAAGATGCCCAGAACTGAGCTAAACTTGGTATATCTCCAACTCCTAGAAATAACTTCATGCCCCATCTCCCTTACTTCCAGCTACTAAGGATCACATAATTCCTTACAAAGTTTTGACACAGATTCCCAATTCGGGCATACAGAACATGTAGCACGTTGCTGTAAGCAAGCACATTCTCATTCAAAGTTGCAAGTTACTATGTAGGAACAAGTTTGTATAAGTATTTCAAAGATGCCCAGATCTGTGCTAAACTTGCTATGTGTCCATCTCCTAGAAATAACTTCATGCCCCATCTCTCTTACTTCCAGCTAGTAAGGATCACATAATTCCTAACAAAGTTTTGACACAGATTCCCAATTCGGGCATTCTGAACATATAGCACGTTGCTGTAAGCAAGCACATTCTCATTCAAAGTTGCAAGTTACTATGTAGGAACAAGTTTGTATAGGTATTTCAAAGATGCCCAGAACTGAGCTAAACTTGGTATGTCTCCAACTCCTAGAAATAACTTCATGCCCCATCTCCCTTACTTCCAGCTAGTAAGGATCACATAATTCCTAACAAAGTTTTGACACAGATTCCCAATTCGGGCATTCAGAACATATAGCACGTTGCTGTAAGCAAGCACATTCTCATTCAAAGTTGCAAGTTACTATGTAGGAACAAGTTTGTATAGGTATTTTAAAGATGCCCAGAACTGAGCTAAACTTTGTATGTCTCCAACTCCTAGAAATAACTTCATGCCCCATCTCCCTTACAACCAGCTAGTAAGGATCACATTATTTCTAACAATGTTTTGACACATATTCCCAATTCGGGCATTCAGAACATATAGCACGTTGCTGTATGCAAGCACATTCTCATTCAAAGTTTTAAGTTACTATGTAGGAACAAGTTTGTATAGGTATTTCAAAGATGCCCAGAATTGAGCTAAACTTGGTATGTCTCCACCTCCTAGAACTAACTTCATGCCCCATCTCCCTTACTTCCAGCTAGTAAGGATCACATAATTTCTAACAAAGTTTTGACACAGATTCCCAATTCGGGCATTCAGAACATATAGCACGTTGCTGTAAGCAAGCACATTCTCATTCAAAGTTGCAAGTTACTATGTAGGAACAAGTTTGTATAGGTATTTCAAAGATGCCCACAACTGAGCTAAACTTGGTATGTCTCCAACTCCTAGAAATAACTTCATGCCCCATCTCCCTTACTTCCAGCTAGTAAGGATCACATAATTCCTAACAAAGTTTTGACACAGATTCCCAATTCTGGCATTCAGAACATATAGCACGTTGCTGTAAGCAAGCACATTCTCATTCAAACTTGCAAGTTACTATGTAGGAACAAGTTTGTATAGGTATTTCAAAGATGCCCAGAACTGAGCTAAACTTGGTATGTGTCCAACTCCCAGAAATAACATCATGCCCCATCTCCCTTACTTCCAGCTAGTAAGGATCACATAATTCCTAACAAAGTTTTGAAACAGATTCCCAATTCGGGCATTCAGAACAGATAGCACGTTGCTGTAAGCAAGCACATTCTCATTCAAAGTTGCAAGTTACTATGTAGGAACAAGTTTGTATAGGTATTTCAAAGATGCCCAGAACTGAGCTAAACTTGGTATGTCTCCAACTCCTAGAAATAACTTCATGCCCCATCTCCCTTACTTCCAGCTAGTAAGGATCACATAATTCCTAACAAAGTTTTGACACAGATTCCCAATTCGGGCATTCAGAACATGTAGCACGTTGCTGTAAGCAAGCACATTCTCATTCAAAGTTGCAAGTTACTATGTAGGAACAAGTTTGTATAGGTATTTCAAAGATGCCCAGAACTGAGCTAAACTTGGTATGTCTCCAACTCCTAGAAATAGCTTCATGCCCCATCTCCCTTACTTCCAGCTAGTAAGGATCACATAATTCCTAACAAAGTTTTGACACAGATTCCCAATTCGGGCATTCAGAACATATAGCACGTTGCTGTAAGCAAGCATATTCTCATTCAAAGTTGCAAGTTACTATGTAGGAACAAGTTTGTATAGGTATTTCAAAGATGCCCAGAACTGAGCTAAACTTGGTATGTCTCCAACTCCTAGAAATAACTTCATGCCCCGTCTCCCTTACTTCCAGCTAGTAAGGATCACATAATTCCTAACAAAGTTTTGACACAGATTCCCAATTCGGGCATTCAGAACATATAGCACGTTGTTGTAAGCAAGCACATTCTCATTCAAAGTTGCAAGTTACTATGTAGGAACAAGTTTGTATAGGTAATTCAAAGATGCCCAGAACTGAGCTAAACCTTGTATGTCTCCAACTCCTAGAAATAAATTCATGCTCCAAGTCCCTTACTTCCAGCTAGTAAGGATCACATAATTTCTAACAAAGTTTTGACACAGATTCCCAATTCGGGCATTCAGAACATATAGCACGTTGCTGTAAGCAAGCACATTCTCATTCAAAGTTGCAAGTTACTATGTAGGAACAAGTTTGTATAGGTATTTTAAAGATGCCCAGAACTGAGCTAAACGTTGTATGTCTCCAACTCCTAGAAATAACTTCATGCCCCATCTCCCTTACAACCAGCTAGTAAGGATCACATTATTTCTAACAATGTTTTGACACATATTCCCAATTCGGGCATTCAGAACATATAGCACGTTGCTGTATGCAAGCACATTCTCATTCAAAGTTTTAAGTTACTATGTAGGAACAAGTTTGTATAGGTATTTCAAAGATGCCCAGAACTGAGCTAAACTTGGTATGTCTCCACCTCCTAGAACTAACTTCATGCCCCATCTCCCTTACTTCCAGCTAGTAAGGATCACATAATTTCTAACAAAGTTTTGACACAGATTCCCAATTCGGGCATTCAGAACATATAGCACGTTGCTGTAAGCAAGCACATTCTCATTCAAAGTTGCAAGTTACTATGTAGGAACAAGTTTGTATAGGTATTTCAAAGATGCCCACAACTGAGCTAAACTTGGTATGTCTCCAACTCCTAGAAATAACTTCATGCCCCATCTCCCTTACTTCCAGCTAGTAAGGATCACATAATTCCTAACAAAGTTTTGACACAGATTCCCAATTCTGGCATTCAGAACATATAGCACGTTGCTGTAAGCAAGCACATTCTCATTCAAACTTGCAAGTTACTATGTAGGAACAAGTTTGTATAGGTATTTCAAAGATGCCCAGAACTGAGCTAAACTTGGTATGTGTCCAACTCCCAGAAATAACATCATGCCCCATCTCCCTTACTTCCAGCTAGTAAGGATCACATAATTCCTAACAAAGTTTTGAAACAGATTCCCAATTCGGGCATTCAGAACAGATAGCACGTTGCTGTAAGCAAGCACATTCTCATTCAAAGTTGCAAGTTACTATGTAGGAACAAGTTTGTATAGGTATTTCAAAGATGCCCAGAACTGAGCTAAACTTGGTATGTCTCCAACTCCTAGAAATAACTTCATGCCCCATCTCCCTTACTTCCAGCTAGTAAGGATCACATAATTCCTAACAAAGTTTTGACACAGATTCCCAATTCGGGCATTCAGAACATGTAGCACGTTGCTGTAAGCAAGCACATTCTCATTCAAAGTTGCAAGTTACTATGTAGGAACAAGTTTGTATAGGTATTTCAAAGATGCCCAGAACTGAGCTAAACTTGGTATGTCTCCAACTCCTAGAAATAGCTTCATGCCCCATCTCCCTTACTTCCAGCTAGTAAGGATCACATAATTCCTAACAAAGTTTTGACACAGATTCCCAATTCGGGCATTCAGAACATATAGCACGTTGCTGTAAGCAAGCATATTCTCATTCAAAGTTGCAAGTTACTATGTAGGAACAAGTTTGTATAGGTATTTCAAAGATGCCCAGAACTGAGCTAAACTTGGTATGTCTCCAACTCCTAGAAATAACTTCATGCCCCGTCTCCCTTACTTCCAGCTAGTAAGGATCACATAATTCCTAACAAAGTTTTGACACAGATTCCCAATTCGGGCATTCAGAACATATAGCACGTTGTTGTAAGCAAGCACATTCTCATTCAAAGTTGCAAGTTACTATGTAGGAACAAGTTTGTATAGGTATTTCAAAGATGCCCAGAACTGAGCTAAACCTTGTATGTCTCCAACTCCTAGAAATAAATTCATGCTCCAAGTCCCTTACTTCCAGCTAGTAAGGATCACATAATTTCTAACAAAGTTTTGACACAGATTCCCAATTCGGGCATTCAGAACATATAGCACGTTGCTGTAAGCAAGCACATTCTCATTCAAAGTTGCAAGTTACTATGTAGGAACAAGTTTGTATAGGTATTTTAAAGATGCCCAGAACTGAGCTAAACGTTGTATGTCTCCAACTCCTAGAAATAACTTCATGCCCCATCTCCCTTACAACCAGCTAGTAAGGATCACATTATTTCTAACAATGTTTTGACACATATTCCCAATTCGGGCATTCAGAACATATAGCACGTTGCTGTATGCAAGCACATTCTCATTCAAAGTTTTAAGTTACTATGTAGGAACAAGTTTGTATAGGTATTTCAAAGATGCCCAGAATTGAGCTAAACTTGGTATGTCTCCACCTCCTAGAAATAACTTCATGCCCCATCTCCCTTACTTCCAGCTAGTAAGGATCACATAATTCCTAACAAAGTTTTGACACAGATTCCCAATTCGGGCATTCAGAACATGTAGCACGTTGCTGTAAGCAAGCACATTCTCATTCAAAGTTGCAAGTTACTATGTAGGAACAAGTTTGTATAGGTATTTCAAAGATGCCCAGAACTGAGCTAAACTTGGTATGTCTCCAACTCCTAGAAATAGCTTCATGCCCCATCTCCCTTACTTCCAGCTAGTAAGGATCACATAATTCCTAACAAAGTTTTGACACAGATTCCCAATTCGGGCATTCAGAACATATAGCACGTTGCTGTAAGCAAGCACATTCTCATTCAAAGTTGCAAGTTACTATGTAGGAACAAGTTTGTATAGGTATTTCAAAGATGCCCAGAACTGAGCTAAACTTGGTATGTCTCCAACTCCTAGAAATAACTTCATGCCCCGTCTCCCTTACTTCCAGCTAGTAAGGATCACATAATTCCTAACAAAGTTTTGACACAGATTCCCAATTCGGGCATTCAGAACATATAGCACGTTGTTGTAAGCAAGCACATTCTCATTCAATGTTGCAAGTTACTATGTAGGAACAAGTTTGTATAGGTATTTCAAAGATGCCCAGAACTGAGCTAAACCTTGTATGTCTCCAACTCCTAGAAATAAATTCATGCTCCAAGTCCCTTACTTCCAGCTAGTAAGGATCACATAATTTCTAACAAAGTTTTGACACAGATTCCCAATTCGGGCATTCAGAACATATAGCACGTTGCTGTAAGCAAGCACATTCTCATTCAAAGTTGCAAGTTACTATGTAGGAACAAGTTTGTATAGGTATTTCAAAGATGCCCAGAACTGAGGTAAACGTTGTATGTCTCCAACTCAAAGAAATAACATCATGCCCCATCTCACTTACTTCCAGCTAGTAAGGATCACATAATTCCTAACAAAGTTTTGACACAGATTCTCAATTCGGGCATTCAGAACATATAGCACGTTGCTGTAAGCAAGCACATTCTCATTCAAAGTTGCAAGTTACTATATAGGAACAAGTTTGTATAGGTATTTCAAAGATGCCCAGACCTGAGCTAAACTTTGTATGTCTCCAACTCCTAGAAATAACTTCATGCCCCATCTCCCTTACTTCCATCTAGTAAGGATCACATAATTTTTAACAAAGTTTTGACACAGATTCCCAATTCGGGCATTCAGAACATATAGCACGTTGCTGTAAGCAAGCACATTCTCATTCAAAGTTGCAAGTTAGTATGTAGGAACAAGTTTGTATAGGTATTTCAAAGATGACCAGAACGGAGCTAAACTTGGCATGTCTCCAACTCCTAGAAATAACTTCATGCCCCATCTCCCTTACTTCCAGCTAGTAAGGATCACATAATTCCTAACAAAGTTTTGACACAGATTCCCAATTCGGGCATTCAGAACATATAGCACGTTGCTGTAAGCAAGCACATTCTCATTCAAAGTTTCAAGTTACTATGTAGGAACAAGTTTGTATAGGTATTTCAAAGATGCCCAGAACTGAGCTAAACTTGGTATGTCTCCAACTCCTAGAAATAACTTCATGCCCCATCTCCCTTACTTCCAGCTAGTAAGGATCACATAATTCCTAACAAAGATTTGACACAGATTACCAATTCGGGCATTCAGAACATATAGCACGTTGCTGTAAGAAAGCACATTCTCATTCAAAGTTGCAAGTTACTATGTAGGAACAAGTTTGTATAGGTATTTCAAAGATGCCCAGAACTGAGCTAAACTTGGTATGTCTCCAACTCCTAGAAATAGCTTCATGCCCCATCTCCCTTACTTCCAGCTAGTAAGGATCACATAATTCCTAACAAAGTTTTGACACAGATTCCCAATTCGGGCATTCAGAACATATAGCACGTTGCTGTAAACAAGCACATTCTCATTCAAAGTTGCAAGTTACTATGTAGGAACAAGTTTGTATAGGTATATCAAAGATGTCCAGAACTGAGCTAAACTTGGTATGTCTCCAACTACTAGAAATAACTTCATGCCCCATCTCCCTTACTTCCAGCTAGTAAGGATCACATAATTCCTAACAATGTTTTGACACAGATTCCCAATTCGGGCATTCAGAACATATAGCACGTTGCTGTAAGCAAGCACATTCTCATTCAAAGTTGCAAGTTACTATTTAGGAACAAGTTTGCATAGGTATTTCAAAGATGCCCAGAACTGAGCTAAACGTTGTATGTCTCCAACTCCTAGAAAGAAATTCATGCTCTATGTCCCTTACTTCCAGCTAGTAAGGATCACATAATTTCTAACAAAGTTTTGACACAGAATCCCAATTCGGGCATTCAGAACATATAGCACGTTGCTGTAAGCAAGCACATTCTCCTTCAAAGTTGCAAGTTACTATGTAGGAACAAGTTTGTATAGGTATTTCAAAGATGCCCAGAACTGAGCTAAACGTTGTATGTCTCCAACTCCTAGAAATAACTTCATGCCCCATCTCCCTTACTTCCAGCTAGTAAGGATCACATAATTTCTAACAAAGTTTTGACACAGATTCCCAATTCGGGCATTCAGAACATATAGCACGTTGCTGTAAGCAAGCACATTCTCATTCAAAGTTGCAAGTTACTATGTAGGAACAAGTTTGTATAGGTATTTCAAAGATGCCCAGAACGGAGCAAAACTTGGCATGTCTCCAACTCCTAGAAATAACTTCATGCCCCATCTCCCTTACTTCCAGCTAGTAAGGATCACATAATTCCTAACAAAGTTTTGACACAGATTCCCAATCCGGGCATTCAGAACATATAGCACGTTGCTGTAAGCAAGCACATTCTCATTCAAAGTTGCAAGTTACTATGTAGGAACAAGTTTGTATAGGTATTTCAAAGATGCCCAGAACTGAGCTAAACGTTGTATGTCTCCAACTCCTAGAAATAACTTCATGCCCCATCTCCCTAACTTTCAGCTAGTAAGGATCACATAATTCCTGAGAAAGTTTTGACACAGATTCCCAATTCGGGCATTCAGAACATATAGCACTTTGCTGTAAGCAAGCACATTCTCATTCAAAGTTGCAAGTTACTATGTAGGAACAAGTTTGTATAGGTATTTCAAAGATGCCCAGAACTGAGCTAAACGTTGTATGTCTCCAACTCCTAGAAATAACATCATGCCCCATCTCCCTTACTTCCAGCTAGTAAGGATCACATAATTCCTAAGAAACTTTTGACACAGATTCCGAATTCGGGCATTCAGAACATATAGCACTTTGCTGTAAGCAAGCACATTCTCATTCAAAGTTGCAAGTTACTACGTAGGAACAAGTTTGTATAGGTTTTTCAAAGATGCCCAGAACTGAGCTAAACTTGGTATGTCTCCAACTCCTATAAATATCTTCATGCCCCATCTCCCTTACTTCCAGCTAGTAAGCATCACATAATTCCTAACAAAGTTTTGACACAGATTCCCAAATCGGGCATTCAGAACATATAGCACGTTGCTGTAAGCAAGCACATTCTCATTCAAACTTGCAAGTTACTATGTAGATACAAGTTTGTATAGGTATTTCAAAGATGCCCAGAACTGAGCTAAACTTGGTATGTCTCTAACTCCTAGAAATAACTTCATGCCCCATCTCACTTACTTCCAGCTAGTAAGGATCTCATAATATTCCTAACAAACTTTTGACACAGATTCCCAATTCGGGCATTCAGAACATATAGCACGTTTCTGTAAGCAAACACATTCTCATTCAAAGTTGCAAGTTACTATGTAGGAACAAGTTTGTATAGGTATTTCAAAGATGCCCAGAACTGAGCTAAACTTGGTATGTCTCCAACTCCTAGAAATAACTTCATGCCCCATCTCACTTACTTCCATCTAGTAAGGATCACATAACTTCTAACAAATTTTGACACAGATTCCCAATTCGGGCATTCAGAACATATAGCACGTTGCTGTAAGCAAGCACATTCTCATTCAAAGTTGCAAGTTACTATGTAGGAACAAGTTTGTATAGGTATTTCAAAGATGCCCAGAACTGAGCTAAACTTGGTATGTCTCCAACTCCTAGAAATAACTTCATGCCCCATCTCCCTTACTTTCAGCTAGTAAGGATCACATAATTCCTAACAAAGTTTTGACACAGATTCCCAATTCGGGCATTCAGAACATATAGCACGTTGCTGTAAGCAAGCACATTCTCATTCAAAGTTGCAAGTTACTATGTAGATACAAGTTTGTATAGGTATTTCAAAGATGCCCAGAACGGAGCTAAACTTGGCATGTCTCCAACTCCTAGAAATAACTTCATGCCCCATCTTCCTTACTTCCAGCTAGTAAGGATCACATAATTCCTAACAAAGTTTTGACACAGATTCCCAATTCGGGCATTCAGAACATATAGCACGTTGCTGTAAGCAAGCACATTCTCATTCAAAGTTGCAAGTTACTATGTAGGAACAAGTTTGTATAGGTATTACAAAGATGCCCAGAACTGAGCTAAACTTGGTATGTGTCCAATTCTTAGAAATAACATCATGCCCCATCTCCCTTACTTCCAGCTAGTAAGGATCACATAATTCCTAACAAAGTTTTGACACAGATTCCCAATTCGGGCATTCAGAACATATAGCACGTTGCTGTAAGCAAGCACATTCTCATTCAAAGTTGCAAGTTACTATGTAGGAACAAGTTTGTATAGGGATATCAAAGATGCCCAGAACTGAGCTAAACGTTGTATGTCTCCAACTCCTAGAAATAACTTCATGCCCCATCTCCCTTACTTCCAGCTAGTAAGGATCACAAAATTCCTAACAAAGTTTTGACACAGTTTCCCAATTCGGGCATTCAGAACATGTAGCACGTTGCTGTAAGCAAGCACATTCTTATTCAAAGTTGCAAGTCACTATGTAGGAACAAGTTTGTATAGGTATTTCAAAGATGCCCAGAACTGAGCTAAACTTGGTATGTCTCCAACTCCTAGAAATAACTTCATGCCCCATCTCCCTTACCTCCAGCTAGTAAGGATCACATAATTCCTAACAAAGTTTTGACACAGATTCCCAAATCGGGCATTCAGAACATATAGCACGTTGCTGTAAGTAAGCACATTCTCATTCAAAGTTGCAAGTTACTATGTAGGAACAAGTTTGTATAGGTATTTCAAAGATGCCCAGAACTGAGCTAAATGTTGTATGTCTCCAACTCCTAGAAATAACATCATGCCCCATCTCCCTTACTTCCAGCTAGTAAGGATCACATAATTACTAACAAAGTTTTGACACAGATTCCCAATTCGGGCAATCAGAACATATAGCACGTTGCTGTAAGCAAGCACATTCTCATTCAAAGTTGCAAGTTACTATGTAGGAACAAGTTTGTATAGGTATTTCAAAGATGCCCAGAACTGAGCTAAACTTGGTATGACTCCAACTCCTAGAAAT
Source organism: Diceros bicornis minor (assembly GCF_020826845.1). Lineage (NCBI taxonomy): Eukaryota > Metazoa > Chordata > Mammalia > Perissodactyla > Rhinocerotidae > Diceros > Diceros bicornis. Next base: position 1,201,150 of record NW_026691750.1, read on the forward strand.
AACTTCATGCCCCGTCTCCCTTACTTCCAGCTAGTAAGGATCACATAATTCCTAACAAAGTTTTGACACAGATTCCCAATTCGGGCATTAGGAACATATAGCACGTTGCTGTAAGCAAGCACATTCTCATTCAAAGTTGCAAGTTACTATGTAGGAACATGTTTGTATAGGACTTTCAAAGATGCCCAGAACTGAGCTAAAGTGGGTATGTCTCCAACTCCTAGAAATAACTTCATGCCCCATCTCCCTTACTTCAATCTAGTAAGGATCACATTATTTCTAACAAAGATTTGACACATATTCCCAATTCGGGCATTCAGAACATATAGCAAGTTGCTGTATGCAATCACATTCTCATTCAAATTTTCAAGTTACTATGTAGGAACAAGTTTGTATAGGTATTTCAAAGATGCCCAGAACTGAGCTAAACGTTGTATGTCTCCAACTCCTAGAAATAACTTCATGCCCCATCTCCCTTACTTCCAGCTAGTAAGGATCACATAATTTCTAACAAAGTTTTGACACAGATTCCCAATTCGGGCATTCAGAACATATAGCACGTTGCTGTAAGCAAGCACATTCTCATTCAAAGTTGCAAGTTACTATGTAGGAACAAGTTTGTATAGGGATTTCAAAGATGCCCAGAACTGAGCTAAGAGTTGTATGTCTCCAACTCCTAGAAATAACTTCATGCCCCATCTCCCTTACTTCCAGCTAGTAAGGATCACAAAATTCCTAACAATGTTTTGACACAGTTTCCCAATTCGGGCATTCATAACATGTAGCACGTTGCTGTAAGCAAGCACATTCTTATTCAAAGTTGCAAGTCACTATGTAGGAACAAGTTTGTATAGGTATTTCAAAGATGCCCAGAACTGAGCTAAACTTGGTATGTCTCCAACTCCTAGAAATAACTTCATGCCCCATCTCCCTTACTTCCAGCTAGTAAGGATCACATAATTCCTAACAAAGTTTTGACACAGATTCCCAAATCGGGCATTCAGAACATATAGCACGTTGCTGTAAGCAAGCACATTTTCATTCAAAGTTGCAAGTTACTATGTAGGAACAAGTTTGTATAGGTATTTCAAAGATGCCCAGAACTGAGCTAAAGTGGGTATGTCTCAAACTCCTAGAAATAACTTCATGCCCCATCTCCCTTACTTCCAGCTGGTAAGGATCACATAATTACTAACAAAGTTTTGACACAGATTCCCAATTCGGGCAATCAGAACATATAGCACGTTGCTGTAAGCAAGCACATTCTCATTCAAAGTTGCAAGTTACTATGTAGGAACAAGTTTGTATAGGTATTTCAAAGATGCCCAGAACTGAGCTAAACTTGGTATGACTCCAACTCCTAGAAATATCTTCATGCCCCGTCTCCCTTACTTCCAGCTAGTAAGGATCACATAATTCCTAACAAAGTTTTGACACAGATTCCAAATTCGGGCATTCAGAACATATAGCACGTTGCTGTAAGCAAGCACATTCTCATTCAAAGTTGCATGTTACTATGTAGGAACAAGTTTGTATAGGTATTTCAAAGATGCCCAGAACTGAGCTAAACTTGGTATGTGTCCAATTCTTAGAAATAACATCATGCCCCATCTCCCTTACTTCCAGCTAGTAAGGATCACATAATTCCTAACAAAGTTTTGACACAGATTCCCAATTCGGGCATTCAGAACATATAGCACGTTGCTGTAAGCAAGCACATTCTCATTCAAAGTTGCAAGTTACTATGTAGGAACAAGTTTGTATAGGGATATCAAAGATGCCCAGAACTGAGCTAAACGTTGTATGTCTCCAACTCCTAGAAATAACTTCATGCCCCATCTCCCTTACTTCCAGCTAGTAAGGATCACAAAATTCCTAACAAAGTTTTGACACAGTTTCCCAATTCGGGCATTCAGAACATGTAGCACGTTGCTGTAAGCAAGCACATTCTTATTCAAAGTTGCAAGTCACTATGTAGGAACAAGTTTGTATAGGTATTTCAAAGATGCCCAGAACTGAGCTAAACTTGGTATGTGTCCAACTCCTAGAAATCACTTCGTGCCCCATCTCCCTTACTTCCAGCTAGTAAGGATCACATAATTCCTAACAAAGTTTTGACACAGATTCCCAAATCGGGCATTCAGAACATATAGCACGTTGCTGTAAGCAAGCACATTTTCATTCAAAGTTGCAAGTTACTATGTAGGAATAAGTTTGTATAGGTATTTCAAAGATGCCCAGAACTGAGCTAAAGTGGGTATGTCTCAAACTCCTAGAAATAACTTCATGCCCCATCTCCCTTACTTCCAGCTAGTAAGGATCACATAATTACTAACAAAGTTTTGACACAGATTCCCAATTCGGGCACTCAGAACATATAGCACGTTGCTGTAAGCAAGCACATTCTCATTCAAAGTTGCAAGTTACTAGGTAGGAACAAGTTTGTATAGGTATTTCAAAGATGCCCAGAACTGAGCTAAAATTGGTATGTCTGCAATTCCTAGAAATAACTTCATGCCCCATCTCCCTTACCTCCAGGTAGTAAGGATCACATAATTACTAACAAAGTTTTGACACAGATTCCCAATTCGGGCATTCAGAACATATAGCACGTTGCTGTAAGCAAGCACATTCTCATTCAAAGTTGCAAGTTACTATATAGGAACAAGTTTGTATAGGTATTTCAAAGATGCCCAGAACTGAGCTAAACGTTGTATGTCTCCAACTCCAAGAAATAACATCATGCCCCATCTCACTTACTTCCAGCTAGTAAGGATCACATAATTCCTAACAAAGTTTTGACACACATTCTCAATTCGGGCATTAGGAACATATAGCACGTTGCTGTAAGCAAGCACATTCTCCTTCAAAGTTGCAAGTTACTATATAGGAACAAGTTTGTATAGGTATTTCAAAGATGCCCAGAACTGAGCTAAACTTTGTATGTCTCCAACTCCTAGAAATAACTTCATGCCCCATCTCCCTTACTTCCATCTAGTAAGGATCACATAATTTCTAACAAAGTTTTGACTCAGATTCCCAATTCGGGCATTCAGAACATATAGCACGTTGCTGTAAGCAAGCACATTCTCATTCAAAGTTGCAAGTTACTATGTAGGAACAAGTTTGTATAGGTATTTCAAAGATGCCCAGAACTGAGCTAAACCTTATATGTCTCCAACTCCTAGAAATAAATTCATGCTCCAAGTCCCTTACTTCCAGCTAGTAAGGATCACATAATTTCTAACAAAGTTTTGACACAGATTCCCAATTCGGGCATTCAGAACATATAGCACGTTGCTGTAAGCAAGCACATTCTCATTCAAAGTTGCAAGTTACTAGGTAGGAACAAGTTTGTATAGGTATTTCAAAGATGCCCAGAACTGAGCTAAACTTGGTATGTCTCCAACTCCTAGAAATAACTTCATGCCCCATCTCCCTTACCTCCAGCTAGTAAGGATCAAATAATTCCTAACAAAGTTTTGACACAGATTCCCAATTCGGGCATTCAGAACATATAGCACGTTGCTGTAAGCAAGCACATTCTCATTCAAAGTTGCAAGTTACTATGTAGGAACAAGTTTGTATAGGTATTTCAAAGATGCCCAGAACTGAGCTAAACGTTGTATGTCTCCAACTCCTAGAAATAACTTCATGCCCCATCTCACTTACTTCCAGCTAGTAAGGATCACATAATTCCTAACAAAGTTTTGACACAGATTCTCAATTCGGGCATTCAGAACATATAGCACGTTGCTGTAAGCAAGCACATTCTCATTCAAAGTTGCAAGTTACTATATAGGAACAAGTTTGTATAGGTATTTCAAAGATTCCCAGAACTAGGCTAAACGTTGTATGTCTCCAACTCCTAGAAATAACTTCATGCCCCATCTCCCTTACTTCCATCTAGTAAGGATCACATAATCTCTAACAAAGTTTTGACACAGATTCCCAATTCGGGCATTCAGAACATATAGCACGTTGCTGTAAGCAAGCACATTCTCATTCAAAGTTGCAAGTTACTATGTAGGAACAAGTTTGTATAGGTATTTCAAAGATGCCCAGAACGGAGCTAAACTTGGTATGTCTCCAACTCCTAGATATAACTTCATGCCCCATCTCCCTTACTTCCAGCTAGTAAGGATCACATAATTCCTAACAATGTTTTGACACAGATTCCAAATTCGGGCATTCAGAACATATAGCACGTTGCTGTAAGCAAGCACATTCTCATTCAAAGTTGCAAGTTACTATGTAGGAACAAGTTTGCATAGGTATTTCAAAGATGCCCAGAACTGAGGTAAACGTTGTATGTCTCCAACTCCTAGAAATAAATTCATGCTCTATGTCCCTTACTTCCAGCTAGTAAGGATCACATAATTTCTAACAAAGTTTTGACACAGATTCCCAATTCGGGCATTCAGAACATATAGCACGTTGCTGTAAGCAAGCACATTCTCATTCAAAGTTGCAAGTTACTATGTAGGAACAAGTTTGTATAGGTATTTCAAAGATGCCCAGAACTGAGCTAAACGTTGTATGTCTCCAACTCCTAGAAATAACTTCATGCCCCATCTCCCTTACTTCCAGCTGGTAAGGATCACATAATTCCTAACAAACTTTTGACACAGATTCCCAATTCGTTAATTCAGAACATATAGCACGTTGCTGTAAGCAAGCACATTCTCATTCAAAGTTGCAAGTTACTATGTAGGAACAAGTTTGTATAGGTATTTCAAAGATGCCCAGAACTGAGCTAAACGTTGTATGTCTCCAACTCCTAGAAATAACTTCATGCCCCATCTCCCTTACTTTCAGCTAGTAAGGATCACATAATTCCTAACAAAGTTTTGACACAGATTCCCAATTCGGGCATTCAGAACATATAGCACGTTGCTGTAAGCAAGCACATTCTCATTCAAAGTTGCAAGTTACTATGTAGGAACAAGTTTGTATAGGTATTTCAAAGATGCTCAGAACTGAGCTAAACTTGGTATGTCTCCAACTCCTAGAAATAACTTCATGCCCCATCTCCCTTACTTCCAGCTAGTAAGGATCACATAATTTCTAACAAAGTTTTGACACAGATTCCCAATTCGGGCATTCAGTACATATAGCACGTTGCTGTAAGCAAGCACATTCTCATTCAAAGTTGCAAGTTTCTATGTAGGAACAAGTTTGTATAGGTATTTCAAAGATGCCCAGAACTGAGCTAAACGTTGTATGTCTCCAACTCCTAGAAATAACTTCATGCCCCATCTCCCTAACTTTCAGCTAGTAAGGATCACATAATTCCTGAGAAAGTTTTGACACAGATTCCCAATTCGGGCATTCAGAACATATAGCACGTTGCTGTAAGCAAGCACATTCTCATTCAAAGTTGCAAGTTACTATGTAGGAACAAGTTTGTATAGGTATTTCAAAGATGCCCAGAACTGAGCTAAACGTTGTATGTCTCCAACTCCTAGAAATAACTTCATGCCCCATCTCCCTTACTTCCAGCTAGTAAGGATCACATAATTCCTAAGAAAGTTTTGACACAAATTCCGAATTCGGGCATTCAGAACATATAGCACTTTGCTGTAAGCAAGCACATTCTCATTCAAAGTTGCAAGTTACTACGTAGGAACAAGTTTGTATAGGTATTTCAAAGATGCCCAGAACTGAGCTAAACTTGGTATGTCTCCAACTCCTATAAATAACTTCATGCCCCATCTCCCTTACTTCCAGCTAGTAAGCATCACAAAATTCCTAACAATGTTTTGACACAGATTCCCAATTCGGGCATTCAGAACATATAGCACGTTGCTGTAAGCAAGCACATTCTCATTCAAACTTGCAAGTTACTATGTAGGAACAAGTTTGTATAGGTATTTCAAAGATGCCCAGAACTGAGCTAATCTTGGTATGTCTCTAAGTCCTAGAAATAACTTCATGCCCCATCTCACTTACTTCCAGCTAGTAAGGATCACATAATATTCCTAACAAACTTTTGACACAGATTCCCAATTCGGGCATTCAGAACATATAGCACGTTTCTGTAAGCAAACACATTCTCATTCAAAGTTGCAAGTTACTATGTAGGAACAAGTTTGTATAGGTATTTCAAAGATGCCCAGAACTGAGCTAAACGTTGTATGTCTCCAACTCCTAGAAATAACTTCATGCCCCATCTCCCTTACTTTCAGCTAGTAAGGATCACATAATTCATAACAAAGTTTTGACACAGATTCCCAATTCGGGCATTCAGAACATATAGCACGTTGCTGTAAGCAAGCACATTCTCATTCAAAGTTGCAAGTTACTATGTAGGAACAAGTTTGTATAGGTATTTCAAAGATGCCCAGAACTGAGCTAAACTTGGTATGTCTCCAACTCCTAGAAATAACTTCATGCCCGATCTCCCTTACTTCCAGCTAGTAAGGATCACATAATTCCTGAGAAAGTTTTGACACAGATTCCCAATTCGGGCATTCAGAACATATAGCACGTTGCTGCAAGCAAGCACATTCTCATTCAAAGTGGCAAGTTACTATGTAGGAACAAGTTTGTATAGGTATTTCAAAGATGCCCAGAACTGAGCTAAACGTTGTATGTCTCCAACTCCTAGAAATAACTTCATGCCCCATCTCCCTTACTTCCAGCTAGTAAGGATCACATAATTCCTAACAAAGTTTTGACACAGATTCCCAATTCGGGCATTCAGAACTTATAGCACGTTGCTGTAAGCAAGCACATTCTCATTCAAAGTTGCAAGTTACTATGTAGGAACAAGTTTGTATAGGTATTTCAAAGATGCCCAGTACTGAGCTAAACTTGGTATGTCTCCAACTCCTAGAAATAGCTTCATGCCCCATCTCACTTACTTCCAGCTAGTAAGGATCACATAATTCCTAACAAAGTTTTGACACAGATTCCCAATTCGGGCATTCAGAACATATAGCACGTTGCTGTAAGCAAGCACATTCTCATTCAAAGTTGCAAGTTACTATGTAGGAACAAGTTTGTATAGGGATTTCAAAGATGCTCAGAACTGAGCTAAACGTTGTATGTCTCCAACTCCTAGAAATAACTTCATGCCCCATCTCCCTTACTTCCAGCTAGTAAGGATCACAAAATTCCTAACAAAGTTTTGACACAGTTTCCCAATTCGGGCATTCAGAACATGTAGCACGTTGCTGTAAGCAAGCACATTCTTATTCAAAGTTGCAAGTCACTATGTAGGAACAAGTTTGTATAGGTATTTCAAAGATGCCCAGAACTGAGCTATACTTGGTATGTCTACAACTCCTAGAAATAACTTCATGCCCCGTCTTCCTTACTTCCAGCTAGTAAGGATCACATAATTCCTAACAAAGTTTTGACACAGATTCCCAATTCTGGCTTTCAGAACATATAGCACGTTGTTGTAAGCAAGCACATTCTCATTCAAAGTTGCAAGTTACTATGTAGGAACAAGTTTGTATAGGTATTTCAAAGATGCCCAGAACTGAGCTAAACCTTATATGTCTCCAACTCCTAGAAATAAATTCATGCTCCAAGTCCCTTACTTCCAGCTAGTAAGGATCACATAATTTCTAACAAAGTTTTGACACAGATTCCCAATTCGGGCATTCAGAACATATAGCACGTTGCTGTAAGCAAGCACATTCTCATTCAAAGTTGCAAGTTACTAGGTAGGAACAAGTTTGTATAGGTATTTCAAAGATGCCCAGAACTGAGCTAAACTTGGTATGTCTCCAACTCCTAGAAATAACTTCATGCCCCATCTCACTTACCTCCAGCTAGTAAGGATCAAGTAATTCCTAACAAAGTTTTGACACAGATTCCCAATTCGGGCATTCAGAACATATAGCACGTTGCTGTAAGCAAGCACATTCTCATTCAAAGTTGCAAGTTACTATGTAGGAACAAGTTTGTATAGGTATTTCAAAGATGCCCAGAACTGAGCTAAACGTTGTATGTCTCCAACTCCTAGAAATAACTTCATGCCCCATCTCACTTACTTCCAGCTAGTAAGGATCACATATTTCCTAACAAAGTTTTGACACAGATTCTCAATTCGGGCATTCAGAACATATAGCACGTTGCTGTAAGCAAGCACATTCTCATTCAAAGTTGCAAGTTACTATATAGGAACAAGTTTGTATAGGTAATTCAAAGATTCCCAGAACTGAGCTAAACGTTGTATGTCTCCAACTCATAGAAATAACTTCATGCCCCATCTCCCTTACTTCCATCTAGTAAGGATCACAAAATTTCTAACAAAGTTTTGTCACAGATTCCCAATTCGGGCATTCAGAACATATAGCACGTTGCTGTAAGCAAGCACATTCTCATTCAAAGTTGCAAGTTACTATGTAGGAACAAGTTTGTATAGGTATTTCAAAGATGCCCAGAACGGAGCTAAACTTGGTATGTCTCCAACTCCTAGAAATAACTTCATGCCCCATCTCCCTTACTTCCAGCTAGTAAGGATCACATAATTCCTAACAATGTTTTGACACAGATTCCCAATTCGGGCATTCAGAACATATAGCACGTTGCTGTAAGCAAGCACATTCTCATTCAAAGTTGCAAGTTACTATGTAGGAACAAGTTTGCATAGGTATTTCAAAGATGCCCAGAACTGAGCTAAACGTTGTATGTCTCCAACTCCTAGAAATAAATTCATGCTCTATGTCCCTTACTTCCAGCTAGTAAGGATCACATAATTTCTAACAAAGTTTTGACACAGATTCCCAATTCGGGCATTCAGAACATATAGCACGTTGCTGTAAGCAAGCACATTCTCCTTCAAAGTTGCAAGTTACTATGTAGGAACAAGTTTGTATAGGTATTTCAAAGATGCCCAGAACTGAGCTAAACGTTGTATGTCTCCAACTCCTAGAAATAACTTCATGCCCCATCTCCCTTACTTCCAGCTGGTAAGGATCACATAATTCCTAACAAACTTTTGACACAGATTCCCAATTCGGGAATTCAGAACATATAGCACGTTGCTGTAAGCAAGCACATTCTCATTCAAAGTTGCAAGTTACTATGTAGGAACAAGTTTGTATAGGTATTTAAAAGATGCCCAGAACTGAGCTAAACGTTGTATGTCTCCAACTCCTAGAAATAACTTCATGCCCCATCTCCCTTACTTTCAGCTAGTAAGGATCACATAATTCCTAACAAAGTTTTGACACAGATTCCCAATTCGGGCATTCAGAACATATAGCACGTTGCTGTAAGCAAGCACATTCTCATTCAAAGTTGCAAGTTACTATGTAGGAACAAGTTTGTATAGGTATTTCAAAGATGCCCAGAACTGAGCTAAACTTGGTATGTCTCCAACTCCTAGAAATAACTTCTTGCCCCATCTCCCTTACTTCCAGCTAGTAAGGATCACATAATTTCTAACAATGTTTTGACACAGATTCCCAATTCGGGCATTCAGTACATATAGCACGTTGCTGTAAGCAAGCACATTCTCATTCAAAGTTGCAAGTTACTATGTAGGAACAAGTTTGTATAGGTATTTCAAAGATGCCCAGAACTGAGCTAAACGTTGTATGTCTCCAACTCCTAGAAATAACTTCATGCCCCATCTCCCTAACTTTCAGCTAGTAAGGATCACATAATTCCTGAGAAAGTTTTGACACAGATTCCCAATTCGGGCATTCAGAACATATAGCACGTTGCTGTAAGCAAGCACATTCTCATTCAAAGTTGCAAGTTACTATGTAGGAACAAGTTTGTATAGGTATTTCAAAGATGCCCAGAACTGAGTTAAACGTTGTATGTCTCCAACTCCTAGAAATAACTTCATGCCCCATCTCCCTTACTTCCAGCTAGTAAGGATCACATAATTCCTAAGAAAGTTTTGACACAGATTCCGAATTCGGGCATTCAGAACATATAGCACTTTGCTGTAAGCAAGCACATTCTCATTCAAAGTTGCAAGTTACTACGTAGGAACAAGTTTGTATAGGTATTTCATAGATGCCCAGAACTGAGCTAAACTTGGTATGTCTCCAACTCATATAAATAACTTCATGCCCCATCTCCCTTACTTCCAGCTAGTAAGCATCACAAAATTCCTAACAATGTTTTGACACAGATTCCCAATTCGGGCATTCAGAACATATAGCACATTGCTGTAAGCAAGCACATTCTCATTCAAACTTGCAAGTTACTATGTAGGAACAAGTTTGTATAGGTATTTCAAAGATGCCCAGAACTGAGCTAATCTTGGTATGTCTCTAACTCCTAGAAATAACTTCATGCCCCATCTCACTTACTTCCAGCTAGTAAGGATCACATAATATTCCTAACAAACTTTTGACACAGATTCCCAATTCGGGCATTCAGAACATATAGCACGTTTCTGTAAGCAAACACATTCTCATTCAAAGTTGCAAGTTACTATGTAGGAACAAGCTTGTATAGGTATTTCAAAGATGCCCAGAACTGAGCTAAACGTTGTATGTCTCCAACTCCTAGAAATAACTTCATGCCCCATCTCCCTTACTTTCAGCTAGTAAGGATCACATAATTCATAACAAAGTTTTGACACAGATTCCCAATTCGGGCATTCAGAACATATAGCACGTTGCTGTAAGCAATCACATTCTCATTCAATGTTGCAAGTTACTATGTAGGAACAAGTTTGTATAGGTTTTTCAAAGATGCCCAGAACTGAGCTAAAATTGGTATGTCTCCAACTCCTAGAAATAACTTCATGCCCCATCTCCCTTACTTCCAGCTAGTAAGGATCACATAATTCCTAACAAAGTTTTGACACAGATTCCCAATTCGGGCATTCAGAACATATAGCACGTTGCTGTAAGCAAGCACATTCTCATTCAAAGTTGCAAGTTACTATCTAGGAACAAGTTTGTATAGGTATTTCAAAGATGCCCAGAACTGAGCTAAACTTGGTATGTCTCCAACTCCTAGAAATAACTTCATGCCCCATCTCCCTTACTTCCAGCTAGTAAGGATCACATAATTCCTAACAATGTTTTGACACAGATTCCCAATTCGGGCATTCAGAACATATAGCACGTTGCTGTAAGCAAGCACATTCTCATTCAAAGTTGCAAGTTACTATGTAGGAACAAGTTTGTATAGGTATTTCAAAGATGCTCAGAACTGAGCTAAACGTTGTATGTCTCCAACTCCTAGAAATAACTTCATGCCCCATCTCCCTTACTTCCAGCTAGTAAGGATCACATAATTCCTAACAAAGTTTTGACACAGATTCCCAATTCGGGCATTCAGAACATATAGCACGTTGCTGTAAGCAAGCACATTCTCATTCAAAGTTGCAAGTTACTATGTAGGAACAAGTTTGTATAGGTATTTCAAAGATGATCAGAACTGAGCTAAACTTGGTATGTCTCCAACTCCTAGAAATAACTTCATGCCCCATCTCCCTTTCTTCCAGCTAGTAAGGATCACATAATTCCTAACAAAGTTTTGACACAGATTCCCAATTCGGGCATTCAGAACATATAGCACGTTGCTGTAAGCAAGCACATTCTCATTCAAAGTTGCAAGTTACTATGTAGGAACAAGTTTGTATAGGTATTTCAAAGATGCTCAGACCTGAGCTAAACGTTGTATGTCTCCATCTCCTAGAAATATCTTCATGCCCCATCTCCCTAACTTCCAGTTAGTAAGGATCACATAATTCCTAACAAAGTTTTGACACAGATTCCCATTTCGGGCATTCAGAACATATAGCACGTTGCTGTAAGTAAGCCCATTCTCATTCAAAGTTGCAAGTTACTATGTAGGAACAAGTTTTTATATGTATTTTAAAGATGCCCAGAACTGAGCTAAACGTTGTATGTCTCCAACTCCTAGAAATAACTTCATGCCCCATCTCCCTTACTTCCAGTTGGTAAGTATCACATAATTCCTAACAAAGTTTTGACACAGAGTCCCAATTCGGGCATTCAGAACATATATCACGTTGCTGTAAGCAAGCACATTCTCATTCAAAGTTGCAAGTTACTATGTAGGAACCATTTTGTATAGGACTTTCAAAGATGCCCAGAACTGTGCTAAACTTGGTATGTGTCCATCTCCTAGAAATAACTTCATGCCCCAACTCCCTTACTTACAGCTAGTAAGGATCACATAATTCCTGAGAAAGTTTTGACACAGATTCCCAATTCGGGCATTCAGAACATATAGCACGTTGCTGTAAGCAAGCACATTCTCATTCAAACTTGCAAGTTACTATGTAGGAACAAGTTTGTATAGGACTTTCAAAGATGCCCAGAACTGAGCTAAAGTGGGTATGTCTCCAACTCATAGAAATAACTTCATGCCCCATCTCCCTTACTTCCAGCTAGTAAGGATCACATAATATTCCTAACAAAGTTTTGACACAGATTCCCAATTCGGGCATTCAGAACATATAGCACGTTGCTGTAAGCAAGCACATTCTCATTCACAGTTGCAAGTTACTATGTAGGAACAAGTTTGTATAGGTATTTCAAAGATTCCCAGAACTGAGCTAAACTTGGTATGTATCCAACTCCTAGAAACAACTTCATGCCCCATCTCCCTTACTTACAGCTAGTAAAGATCACATAATTCCTAACAATGTTTTGACACAGATTCCCAATTCGGGCATTCAGAACATATAGCACGTTGCTGTAAGCAAGCACATTCTCATTCAAAGTTGCAAGTTACTATGTAGGAACAAGTTTGTATAGGTATTTCAAAGATGCCCAGAACTGAGCTAAACGTTGTATGTCTCCAACTCCTAGAAATAACTTCATGCCCCATCTCCCTTACTTCCAGCTAGTAAGGATCACATAATTCCTAACAAAGTTTTGACACAGATTCCCAATTCGGGCTTTCAGAACATATAGCACGTTACTGTAAGCAAGCACATTCTCATTCAAAGTTGCAAGTTACTATGTAGGAACAAGTTTGTATAGGACTTTCAAAGATGCCCAGAACTGAGCTAAAGTGGGTATGTCTCCAACTCCTAGAAATAACTTCATGCCCCATCTCCCTTTCTTCCAGCTAATAAGGATCACATAATATTCCTAAAAAAGTTTTGACACAGATTCCCAATTCGGGCATTCAGAACATATAGCACGTTGCTGTAAGCAAGCACATTCTCATTCAAAGTTGCAAGTTACTATGTAGGAATAAGTTTGTATAGGTATTTCAAAGATGATCAGAACTGAGCTAAACTTGGTATGTCTCCAACTCCTAGAAATAACTTCATGCCCCATCTCCCTTTCTTCCAGCTAGTAAGGATCACATAATTCCTAACAAAGTTTTGACACAGATTCCCAATTCGGGCATTCAGAACATATAGCACGTTGCTGTAAGCAAGCACATTCTCATTCAAAGTTGCACGTTACTATGTAGGAACAAGTTTGTATAGGTATTTCAAAGATGCCCAGACCTGAGCTAAACGTTGTATGTCTCCATCTCCTAGAAATATCTTCATGCCCCATCTCCCTAACTTCCAGTTAGTAAGGATCACATAATTCCTAACAAAGTTTTGACACATATTCCCAATTCGGGCATTCAGAACATATAGGACGTTGCTGTAAGTAAGCCCATTCTCATTCAAAGTTGCAAGTTACTATGTAGGAACAAGTTTTTATATGTATTTTAAAGATGCCCAGAACTGAGCTAAACGTTGTATGTCTCCAACTCCCAGAAATAACTTCATGCCCCATCTCCCTTACTTCCAGTTGGTAAGTATCACATAATTCCTAACAAAGTTTTGACACAGAGTCCCAATTCGGGCATTCAGAACATATATCACGTTGCTGTAAGCAAGCACATTCTCATTCAAAGTTGCAAGTTACTATGTAGGAACAAGTTTGTATAGGTATTTCAAAGATGCCCAGAACTGAGCTAAACGTTGTATGTCTCCAACTCCTAGAAATAACTTCATGCTCCATGTCACTTACTTCCATCTAGTAAGGATCACATAATTTCTAACAAAGTTTTGACACAGATTCCCAATTCGGGCATTCAGAACATATAGCACGTTGCTGTAAGCAAGCGCATTCTCATTCAAAGTTGCAAGTTACTATGTAGGAACAAGTTTGTATAGGTATTTCAAAGATGCCCAGAACTGAGCTAAACGTTGTATGTCTCCAACTCCTAGAAATAACTTCATGCCCCATCTCCCTTACTTCCAGCTAGTAAGGATCACATAATTCCTAACAAAGTTTTGACACAGATTCCCAATTCGGGCATTCAGAACATATAGCACGTTGCTGTAAGTAAGCACATTCTCATTCAAAGTTGCAAGTTACTATGTAGGAACAAGTTTGTATAGGTATTTCAAAGATGCCCAGAACTGAGCTAAACTTGGTATGTGTCCAAATCCTAGAAATAACTTCATGCCCCATCTCCCTTACTACCAGCTAGTAAGGATCACATAATTCCTAACAATGTTTTGACACAGATACCCATTTCGTGCATTCAGAACATGTAGCACGTTGCTGTAAGCAAGCACATTCTCATTCAAAGTTGCAAGTTACTATGTACAAACAAGTTTGTACAGGCATTTCAAAGATGCCCAGAACTGAGCTAAACGTTGTATGTCTCCAACTCCTAGAAATAACTTCATGCTCCATGTCCCTTACTTCCAGCTAGTAATGATCACATAATTTCTAACAAAGTTTTGACACAGATTCCCAATTCTGGCATTCAGAACATATAGCACGTTGCTGTAAGCAAGCACATTCTCATTCAAAGTTGCAAGTTACTATGTAGGAACAAGTTTGTATAGGTATTTCAAAGATGCCCAGAACTGAGCTAAACGTTGTATGTCTCCAACTCCTAGAAATAACTTCATGCCCCATCTCCCTTACTTCCAGCTAGTAAAGATCACATAATTCCTAACAAAGTTTTGACACAGATTCCCAATTCGGGCATTCAGAACATATAGCACGTTGCTGTAAGCAAGCACATTCTCATTCAAAGTTGCAAGTTACTATGTAGGAACCATTTTGTATAGGACTTTCAAAGATGCCCAGAACTGAGCTAAAGTGGGTATGTCTCCAACTCATAGAAATAACTTCATGCCCCATCTCCCTTACTTCCAGCTAGTAAGGATCACATAATATTCCTAACAAAGTTTTGACACTGATTCCCAATTCGGGCATTCAGAACATATAGCGCGTGGCTGCAAGCAAGCACATTCTCATTAAAAGTTGCAAGTTACTATGTAGGAACAAGTTTGTATAGGTATTTCAAAGATGCCCAGAACTGAGCTAAACTTGGTATGTGTCCAACTCCTAGAAATAACTTCATGCCCCATCTCCCTTACTTCCAGCTAGTAAGGATCACATAATTCCTAACAAAGTTTTGACACAGATTCCCAATTCGGGCATTCAGAACATATAGCACGTTGCTGTAAGCAAGCACATTCTCATTCAAAGTTGCAAGTTACTATGTAGGAACAAGTTTGTATAGGTATTTCAAAGATGCCCAGAACTGAGCTAAACGTTGTATGTCTCCAACTCCTAGAAATAACTTCATGCCCCATCTCCCTTACTTCCAGCTAGTAAGGATCACATAATTCCTAACAAAGTTTTGAGACAGATTCCCAATTCGGGCTTTCAGAACATATAGCACGTTGCTGTAAGCAAGCACATTCTCATTCAAAGTTGCAAGTTACTATGTAGGAACAAGTTTGTATAGGACTTTCAAAGATGCCCAGAACTGAGCTAAAGTGGCTATGTCTCCAACTCCTAGAAATAACTTCATGCCCCATCTCCCTTACTTCCAGCTAATAAGGATCACATAATATTCCTAACAAAGTTTTGACACAGATTCCCAATTCGGGCATTCAGAACATATAGCACGTTGCTGTAAGCAAGCACATTCTCATTCAAAGTTGCAAGTTACTATGTAGGAACAAGTTTGTATAGGTATTTCAAAGATGCCCAGAACTGAGCTAAACTTGGTATGTCTCCAACTCCTAGAAATAACTTCATGCCCCATCTCCCTTACTTCCAGCTAGTAAGGATCACATAATTCCTAACAAAGATTTGACACAGTTTCCCAATTCGGGCATTCAGAACATATAGCACGTTGCTGTAAGCAAGCACATTCTCATTCAAAGTTGCAAGTTACTATGTAGGAACAAGTTTGTATAGGTATTTCAAAGATGCCCAGAACTGAGCTAAACGTTGTATGTCTCCAACTCCTAGAAATAAATTTATGCTCCATGTCCCTTACTTCCAGCTAGTAAGGATCACATAATTCCTAACAAAGTTTTGACACAGATTCCCAATTCGGGCATTCAGAACATATAGCACGTTGCTGTAAGCAAGCACATTCTCATTCAAAGTTGCAAGTTATTATGTAGGAACAAGTTTGTATAGGTATTTCAAAGATGCCCAGAACTGAGCTAAACGTTGTATGTCTCCAACTCCTAGACATGACTTCATGCTCCATGTCCCTTACTTCCATCTAGTAAGGATCACATAATTTCAAACAAGGTTTTGACACAGATTCCCAATTCGGGCATTCAGAACATATAGCACGTTTCTGTAAGCAAACACATTCTCATTAAAAGTTGCAAGTTACTATGTAGGAACAAGTTTGTATAGGTATTTCAAAGATGCCCAGAACTGAGCTAAACTTGATATGTCTCCAACTCCTAGAAATAACTTCATGCCCCATCTCCCTTACTTCCAGCTAGTAAGGATCACATAATTCCTAACAAAGTTTTGACACAGATTCCCAATTCGGGCATTCAGAACATTTAGCACGTTGCTGTAAGCAAGCACATTCTCATTCAAAGTTGCAAGTTACTATGTAGGAACAAGTTTGTATAGGTATTTCAAAGATGCCCAGAACTGAGCTAAACGTTGTATGTCTCCAACTCCTAGAAATAACTTCATGCCCCATATCCCTTACTTCCAGCTACTAAGGATCACATAATTCCTAACAAAGTTTTGACACAGATTCCCAATTCGGGCATTCAGAACATGTAGCACGTTGCTGTAAGCAAGCACATTCTCATTCAAAGTTGCAAGTTACTATGTAGGAACAAGTTTGTATAGGTATTTCAAAGATGCCCAGAACTGAGCTAAACTTGGTATGTCTCCAACTTCTAGAAATAACTTCACGCCCCATCTCCCTTACTTCCAGCTAGTAAGGATCACATAATTCCTAACAAAGTTTTGACACAGATTCCCAATTCGGGCATTCAGAACATATAGCACGTTGCTGTAAGCAAGCACATTCTCATTCACAGTTGCAAGTTACTATGTAGCAACAAGTTTGAATAGGTATTTCAAAGACGCCCAGAACTGAGCTAAACTTGGTATGTCTCCAACTCCTAGAAATAAATTCATGCTCCATGTCCCTTACTTCCAGCTAGTAAGGATCACATAATTCCTAACAAAGTTTTGACACAGATTCCCAATTCGGGCATTCAGAACATATAGCACGTTGCTGTAAGCAAGCACGTTCTCATTCAAAGTTGCAAGTTACTATCTAGGAACAAGTTTGTATAGGTATTTCAAAGATGCCCAGAACTGAGCTAAACTTGGTATGTCTCCAACTCCTAGAAATAAATTCATGCTCCATGTCCCTTACTTCCAGCTAGTAAGGATCACATAATTTCTAACAAAGTTTTGACACAGATTCCCAATTCGGGCATTCAGAACATATAGCACGTTGCTGTAAGCAAGCACATTCTCATTCAAAGTTGCAAGTTACTATGTAGGAACAAATTTGTATAGGTATTTCAAAGATGCCCAGAACTGAGCTAAACGTTGTATGTCTCCAACTCCTAGAAATAACTTCATGCCCCATCTCCCTTATTTCCAGCTAGTAAGAATCACATAATTTCTAACAAAGTTTCGACACAGATTCCAAATTCGTGCATTCAGAACATGTAGCAGGTTGCTGTAAGCAAGCACATTCTCATTCAAAGTTGCAAGTTACTATGTAGGAACAAGTTTGTATAGGTATTTCAAAGATGCCCAGAACTGAGCTAAACTTGGTATGTCTCCACCTCCTAGAAATAACATCATGCCCCATCTCCCTTACTTCCAGCTAGTAAGGATCACATAATTCCTAACAAAGTTTTGACACAGATTCCCAATTAGGGCATTCAGAACATATAGCACGTTGCTGTAAGCAAGCACATTCTCATTCAAAGTTGCAAGTTACTATGTAGGAACAAGTTTGTATAGGTATTTCAAAGATGCCCAGAACTGAGCTAAACTTGGTATGTCGCCAACTCCTAGAAATAACTTCATGCCCCATATCCCTTACTTCCAGCTAGTAAGGATCACATAATTCCTAACAAAGTTTTGACACAGATTCCCAATTCAGGCATTCAGAACACATAGCACGTTGCTGTAAGCAAGCACGTTCTCATTCAAAGTTGCAAGTTACTATGTAGGAACAAGTTTGTATAGGACTTTCAAAGATGCCCAGAACTGAGCTAAAGTGGGTATGTCTCCAACTTCTAGAAATAACTTCATGCCCCATCTCCCTTACTTCCAGCAAGTAAGGATCACATAATATTCCTAACAAAGTTTTGACACAGATTCCCAATTCGGGCATTCAGAACATATAGCACGTTGCTGTAAGCAAGCACATTCTCATTCAAAGTTGCAAGTTACTATGTAGGAACAAGTTTGTATAGGTATTTCAAAGATGATCAGAACTGAGCTAAACTTGGTATGTCTCCAACTCCTAGAAATAACTTCATGCCCCATCTCCCTTTCTTCCAGCTAGTAAGGATCACATAATTCCTAACAAAGTTTTGACACAGATTCCCAATTCGGGCATTCAGAACATATAGCACGTTGCTGTAAGCAAGCACATTCTCATTCAAAGTTGCAAGTTACTATGTAGGAACAAGTTTGTATAGGTATTTCAAAGATGCTCAGACCTGAGCTAAACGTTGTATGTCTCCATCTCCTAGAAATATCTTCATGCCCCATCTCCCTAACTTCCAGTTAGTAAGGATCACATAATTCCTAACAAAGTTTTGACACAGATTCCCAATTCGGGCATTCAGAACATATAGCACGTTGCTGTAAGTAAGCCCATTCTCATTCAAAGTTGCAAGTTACTATGTAGGAACAAGTTTTTATATGTATTTTAAAGATGCCCAGAACTGAGCTAAACGTTGTATGTCTCCAACTCCTAGAAATAACTTCATGCCCCATCTCCCTTACTTCCAGTTGGTAAGTATCACATAATTCCTAACAAAGTTTTGACACAGAGTCCCAATTCGGGCATTCAGAACATATATCACGTTGCTGTAAGCAAGCACATTCTCATTCAAAGTTGCAAGTTACTATGTAGGAACCATTTTGTATAGGACTTTCAAAGATGCCCAGAACTGAGCTAAACGTTGTATGTCTCCAACTCCTAGAAATAACTTCATGCTCCATGTCACTTACTTCCATCTAGTAAGGATCACATAATTTCTAACAAAGTTTTGACACAGATTCCCAATTCGGGCATTCAGAACATATAGCACGTTGCTGTAAGCAAGCACATTCTCATTCAAAGTTGCAAGTTACTATGTAGGAACAAGTTTGTATAGGTATTTCAAAGATGCCCAGAACTGAGCTAAACTTGGTATGTGTCCAAATCCTAGAAATAACTTCATGCCCCATCTCCCTTACTACCAGCTAGTAAGGATCACATAATTCCTAACAATGTTTTGACACAGATTCCCATTTCGTGCATCCAGAACATGTAGCACGTTGCTGTAAGCAAGCACATTCTCATTCAAAGTTGCAAGTTACTATGTAGGAACCAGTTTGTATAGGTATTTCAAAGATGCCCAGAACTGTGCTAAACTTGGTATGTGTCCATCTCCTAGAAATAACTTCATGCCCCAACTCCCTTACTTACAGCTAGTAAGGATCACATAATTCCTGAGAAAGTTTTGACACAGATTCCCAATTCGGGCATTCAGAACATATAGCACGTTGCTGTAAGCAAGCACATTCTCATTCAAACTTGCAAGTTACTATGTAGGAACAAGTTTGTATAGGACTTTCAAAGATGCCCAGAACTGAGCTAAAGTGGGTATGTCTCCAACTCATAGAAATAACTTCATGCCCCATCTCCCTTACTTCCAGCTAGTAAGGATCACATAATATTCCTAACAAAGTTTTGACACAGATTCCCAATTCGGGCATTCAGAACATATAGCACGTTGCTGTAAGCAAGCACATTCTCATTCACAGTTGCAAGTTACTATGTAGGAACAAGTTTGTATAGGTATTTCAAAGATTCCCAGAACTGAGCTAAACTTGGTATGTATCCAACTCCTAGAAATAACTTCATGCCCCATCTCCCTTACTTCCAGCTAGTAAGGATCACATAATTCCTAACAATGTTTTGGCACAGATTCCCAATTCGGGCATTCAGAACATATAGCACGTTGCTGTAAGCAAGCACATTCTCATTCAAAGATGCAAGTTACTATGTAGGAACAAGTTTGTATAGGTATTTCAAAGATGCCCAGAACTGAGCTAAACTTGGTATGTGTCCAACTCCTAGAAATAACTTCATGCCCCATCTCCCTTACTTCCAGCTAGTAAGGATCACATAATTCCTAACAAAGTTTTGACACAGATTCCCAATTCGGGCATTCAGAACATATAGCAAGTTGCTGTAAGCAAGCACATTCTCATTCAAAGTTGCAAGTTACTATGTAGGAACAAGTTTGTATAGGACTTTCAAAATGCCCAAGACTGAGCTAAAGTGGGTATGTCTCCAACTCATAGAAATAACTTCATGCCCCATCTCCCTTACTTCCAGCTAGTAAGGATCACATAATATTCCTAACAATGTTTTGACACAGATTCCCAATTCGGGCATTCAGAACATATAGCACGTTGCTGTAAGCAAGCACATTCTCATTCAAAGTTGCAAGTTACTATGTAGGAACAAGTTTGTATAGGTATTTCAAAGATGCCCAGAACTGAGCTAAACGTTGTATGTCTCCAACTCCTAGAAATAAATTTATGCTCCATGTCCCTTACTTCCAGCTAGTAAGGATCACATAATTACTAACAAAGTTTTGACACAGATTCCCAATTCGGGCATTCAGAATATATAGCACGTTGCTGTAAGCAAGCACATTCTCATTCAAAGTTGCAAGTTATTATGTAGGAACAAGTTTGTATAGGTATATCAAAGATGCCCAGAACTGAGCTAAACGTTGTATGTCTCCAACTCCTAGAAATAACTTCATGCCCCATCTCCCTTACTTTCAGCTAGTAAGGATCACATAATTTCTAACAAAGTTTTGACACAGATTCCCAATTCGGGCATTCAGAACATGTAGCACGTTGCTGTAAGCAAGCACATTCTCATTCAAAGTTGCAAGTTACTATGTAGGAACAAGTTTGTATAGGTATTTCAAAGATGCCCAGAACTGAGCTAAACTTAGTATGTCTCCACCTCCTAGAAATAACTTCATGCCCCATCTCCCTTACTTCCAGCTAGTAAGGATCACATAATTCCTAACAACGTTTTGACACAGATTCCCAATTCGGGCCTTCAGAACATATAGCACGTTGCTGTAAGCAAGCACATTCTCATTCAAAGTTGCAAGTTACTATGTAGGAACAAGTTTGTATAGGACTTTCAAAGATGCCCAGAACTGAGCTAAAGTGGGTATGTCTCCAACTCCTAGAAATAACTTCATGCCCCATCTCCCTTACTTCCACCTAGAAAGGATCACATAATATTCCTAACAAAGTTTTGACACAGATTCCCAATTCGGGCATTCAGAACATATAGCACGTTGCTGTAAGCAAGCACATTCTCATTCAAAGTTGCAAGTTACTATGTAGGAACAAGTTTGTATAGGTATTTCAAAGATGCCCAGAACTGAGCTAAACTTGGTATGTCTCCAACTCCTAGAAATAACTTCATGCCCCGTCTCCCTTATTTCCAGCTAGTAAGGATCACATAATTCCTAACAAAGTTTTGACACAGATTCCCAATTCGGGCATTCAGAACATATAGCAAGTTGCTGTAAGCAAGCACATTCTCATTCAAAGTTGCAAGTTACTATGTACAAACAAGTTTGTACAGGCATTTCAAAGATGCCCAGAACTGAGCTAAACGTTGTATGTCTCCAACTCCTAGAAATAACTTCATGCTCCATGTCCCTTACTTCCAGCTAGTAATGATCACATAATTTCTAACAAAGTTTTGACACAGATTCCCAATTCGGGCATTCAGAACATATAGCACGTTGCTGTAAGCAAGCACATTCTCATTCAAAGTTGCAAGTTACTATGTAGGAACAAGTTTGTATGGGTATTTCAAAGATGCCCAGAACTGAGCTAAACGTTGTATGTCTCCAACTCCTAGAAATAACTTCATGCCCCATCTCCCTTACTTCCAGCTAGTAAGGATCACATAATTCCTAACAAAGTTTTGACACAGATTCCCAATTCGGGCATTCAGAACATATAGCACGTTGCTGTAAGCAAGCACATTCTCATTCAAAGTTGCAAGTTACTATGTAGGAACCATTT